>NW_009603113.1:0-956 GCF_000690535.1 Cariama cristata | reverse complement strand
AAACCTTATGTAATTACAAACCAGTTTGGACTACTTTCTGTCAGTGCTAAACATTCAAATCTCGATCACAAGTGATTATCATATGTCAGAATTTGGATCAAAGACAAAATTACAGAGTGACTGAGGTTGGCAGAGACATCTGGACATTGTGTGCTCCAACCCTCTGCTCAAGTAGGGTCATCTACAAGAGGTTTCCCAGGACCTTGTCCAGTCATACTTTGAATATTGCTGCAAATGGACACTCCACAACCTCTCTTGGCAACCTGCTCTACTGTTTGACCACCCTCATGATAAAAAAAAAATAAAAATTCTTATGTTTAAATGGAATTCTCATGTTTAAATAAGGTAGAATATATTTCACTGTCTGTCTCCTTTACTCTCTATCAGGTATTTGTACATATTGAGAAGTTTCACCGTGAGCCTTCTCTTCTCCAGGTTGAATAGTCTTTGATCTCATCTTTTCTCCATATGACAGATGCTTCACAGACCTTTGATCATCTTCATGACCCTTTGCTGGACTTGCTCTCGTATGTCTGTGTCTTTCTTGTACATGGCAGCCAGACCTGGATGCAGCACCTAGATGTGTCTCAGTAGGGCTGAGTGGAGACAAAAGAATCACCTTCCTCGAGCTGCTTGCAACACCCCTCAAAATACACAGGGTCATAGAATCACAGAATATCTCGAGTTGGAAGGGACCGATAAGGATCATTGAGTCCAACTCTCTCCTCCTTGCAGGACTGCCTAAAACTAAACCATATTACTAAGAGCATTGTCCAGATGCTCCTTAAACTGATAGGCTTGGTGCCATAACCACTTCCCTTGGCAGTCTGTTCCAGTGACTAATCTCCCTCTCAGTGAAGAAATGTTTCCCAGTGTCCAATCTGAAATGCTCCGATGAGGCTTCATAACATTTTCTCGTGGTCACCAGAGAGGTAAGATCAGCACCTCCTCCTCTG
>NW_009603112.1:137301-139583 GCF_000690535.1 Cariama cristata | reverse complement strand
GATTGTCCCGCTCTATTCAGCGTTGGTGCGGCCTCATCTTCAGTAAGGTGTGCCGTTCTGGGCATGTGAAGGTCCTTGAAAGCATCCAGAGGACAACAAAGCTGGTGTCAGGGCTGGAAGGCATGGCCTGTGAGGACTTGTCTAGTTTGGAGAACAGGAGGCTGAGGGGTGACCTCATCGCTCTTTGCAGGCCCCCGAGGAGGGAAAGTGGAGAGGGAGGTGCTGAGCTCTTCTCCCTGGTACCCAGTGATAGGATGGGTGAGAATGGTTCAAAGCTGCGCCAGGGGAGGTTTAGACTGGACATTAGGAAGCATTGCTTTACCCAGAGGGTGGTCAAACACTGAAACAGGCTTCCTAGAGAGGTGGTCAATGCTATTTAAGAAACATTTGGACCGTGCTGTTAATAACATACTTAGTCAACCATGAATGGGTCAGGCAGTTGGACTAGATGATGGTTGTAGGTCCCTTTCAACTGAAACAGTCTGTTCCCCTATTCCCTAGTATTGACCAATTTCCTCATGGGCAGCCACAGTGAGGGTTTTCAATGCAGTTTAGAAGACAAGTGTCTGGTTACTTCCCTGACAGACTGGGAACGTTCCAGACAGCAAGTATTTCTTCAGACACTTGGATCTGCAGAAATGGAGGCTCACTTCTGGAAGCAGGCAAGGGGAGAGTTGAAACACAGCCATTGTTCCTTTCTCCTTGCTGTCATCCCTGCTGCCCTTAACCCAGGGCTCAAGCCCAGGTGAGCAGCTGTGTCACATGCAGGGTGGTTGGTATTTACAGTTAACTACTACTGTAGCATCTAGTAATATGGAGCATCAAAACTGCTAGCTGTGTATGCAAACTTAATGCGCCTCTGCTGTTGCTTTTTGCATCAGCATAGGTCAGCGAAGGATCCTTCTGGGTTTCAAGTGTGGCTTTACGAGCTGATGAAGATGCCAGTCACTGCGATGATACAGAGCACACCACGCTGATAATGTTCAGCCCTAACGCCTGCCAGTGTCACTTCTTGCTTGTAGAGCTTTAGGGCAGCTCTTTGCCAACGGGTGGGTGAGTTGTGATCGCTAGCAAGAGGGGAGGCAGAGGAACAAGGCAGCAGAGGGGGCAGGACAGGGATGATACCAACAGGCGGACAAGCTTATTCCCTGCTGACCAGGGAAACACCCCTGTAAAGCAGAGCAGTCCTGGCTGAGACAAGGTGGGTACCTGTAAATTATGTCACTGAGCTACATTTCAGGTTCCTGACTGCCGCTTGAATCTCTAAGAGGAAGGTGAAAGCTACAGTCTCCAGAGACATGCGTGACCATCGGTTGGGTTCAACTGGACATGGTTTGGGTTTTTTTTTTCTGCAACAGAACCCAGGGTCATAATTGCACTTGCATTAATTTTGCTCTTGAACAACCAGCCTGAAATCAAAGTGGCCTTTACCATGTAAATCTCCAGTGACTGTGGCAATTGTACCTGCAGATTAGGAGAACTTGGGCTTACAAAGCTACTCTATTTTGCTTGCTCACATTTTCCTTATTCAGCAACCTTTTCTGTTTTGTGATGTATGAGGAGTACCCACAACACCTGGTGAGGAATTGCCCATCCTCAATGGAAGCAATGCTGAGAGGAGAAAGGGATACGAAAGACATCCTCTTGATTTTCACTTGAGAGAGAAAATGCCCAGATTTATCACAGCAAATCAAGCACGTTCTGGTTTAGGAGCAGACTTACAGGGCAGAGACTCTTCTCTCACTGGTCAGCACAACCAGACCCAGTTCTGCTGGTGGCTCCTGAGGACCCTCCCAGTCTCCCACCCCGAGGTGTTTTGGGACCGGTGAATGAACTGCTGTCATCCCTGGACATCTCTGGCATGTCGAACAGCCAGATCTCAGCCCAGAGCACTCCAGCACAGCTCTGGGGCACCCGCAGGCCACTTCTTGTGGGCTCTCTTGCATGGTCTACAGGCCCAATTGGGAAGTCTACAGTAAGACCAGGGTTAAAACAGTAGCAAAGATTTTTTTTGGTGACATTACCTCTAAAAGAAGTGGGGTTGAGAAAGCACAGCCTTTGCAAAGTATCCAAACTCTGCTAGTAGCGTACAGCATCGGTCATAGATTGCCTCGGCAATGAACCAGACTGCCACAAAGGCAGTTGTTCCATTGTCCAATGTTGTAAAAAAAGAAGAGCACCATTAAAAGAATGAATTGCACACGAGAGGCAGGGCATGTTGATTTAATTTTTAAGGTATTGGCCATATGGTCACTTCCATTTCAGAAAACTTGTGTTCAGCA
>NW_009603112.1:72688-137270 GCF_000690535.1 Cariama cristata | reverse complement strand
CCAAGTGCATGCACAGACAAAACGAATGATAAATGAGCATCTGCTTGCTTAAAACCCAGTGTTTGACATAGTTTGTTTTCTTAAGAAATTAAAACACATCTTGGCAGTCTCCATCCCATTCCAGAAGGGGACTAGTATCTCTTCCTTTCACTTTGATTAAATGTCTGCTTTGATAAAATACTTAGTAATACTTTTTTTTTTAAAGTTAACTCATTCACAGAAGAGACTTGACTAATGGAGGAGGATTTATACTTTTGGGGGTCTCTGTCATTTCTTTACTCCTTGTCCTGACATTCGAGGAGGCTTATAAGTTTCCCAAGAAACCTAGGCTACTCTAAGGAGAAGAGATTACCATTCAATTAAAGCTGATCAAAACAATTTCTCCTTTGGTCTTATATCATCCTAATGGACAACTGAAATGTCCACAAGTAATGCCAAGAAATTGCCCATTAATCTCTGAAGTGGTGCAGGTGTGTTTCTTAACACAAAGGGCATCTTGTTTAAAAAGGGTAGAAATGCCACTAATATACCAAACGGCTGCCATACATTTCAAGCTTCCTCCTTGAGCTGCTCTGTAAATGTCTCGGTGTGCATGGTTAGCTGATTGTGTGTCTTTCAGAGTTTCCCCACAGGTAGACTCCAATCAGCAATAATTAAAAACAAAATAGGCTAATCACATTGCACTCCCAAGGGTTTCTAACGTAACGTGCAAAGCCTATTGGAATGCACTAATGGTTTTTCTATTTTAAAAGGAAACTGATAATTCAACCCAACCCAGCAATATGAAAATTCAATGGGCAAGAAAGAATTTTGTGAATAAACAGTGAGAAGTATTTCATTTGGCATCGGCAAGCAGAACACGGGAGAAGCAGCCATTTTGCTGAAATACAGTATTTATGCTACTTTGACATTGCACTTTTTGTTTAAATACATTAAGATAATTTAACCACATCTGTAAGAGGCTGAAATGCTTCCTGTTCAGCCTTTCCCTCTCTGCAAAATGGGTGGCCTTGTTGGCAATGTCAGAGGGAGGGATGACTGTGCTGCCGAGATGGATAGCTTTCATTTGGATGCCTGAGAACCGGAGAAACGGCACAAAGACTTCTGCTGACTTCAGGCAGCGTTGACTTGGGCCTTGGATGCAGCAATTTGGTACGAACCATTGGTGAACGACAACAGTGTTTACATTGAATCCACTTCTGGTGTACTCTCACCATGGAATTGGGTGAGATCTGATAGTCTGCTAAAAGATCCTCTCTTTGAAGATAGTACTTTCTATCCATCCTACTCCATTTGGGTATGATATTGTTTTAAAAAGCAGGATGGATTTTAACAGGAGGAAAGTCCATGTACTGGGGTATTATTTATATTAAGAAATAATTGATCTGCCATGCCAGGGTGCATTACAAAAATTGAGTACTGAAATGGACAGGGTAAATTCTGCTTATGCAAAACATTCTAATCATTTTTTTTCCACCCAGAAATGTAAAAAAAAAAAAAAAAAGTCTGAACTCTGTACTTTAACTTGCTATATAAATAACATTATGGCGCTACCAGCAGGGTTACATTCCCCTTGTTCAGAGAAGGCCAACTCAACATGAGCCAATTTCTGCACTCTTAAAAAGACTGAGAAAAGACTGCCAAATATGAAATTCCACTCAACTCTGACCTGCTTTAAGGCTTGCGTCCTTAAAGAAATGCTAAACAGATGACAAAAAGGGGCAAAGCCATGCAACTGTTCAATAAGACAGCTGCCCTCGCAGTAAACTCTGCAAGTACATGATGTAGCTGGACTGTGAAGTGGTTCAAGCAAACCCATTTGACTATGTATTGTAACAGCCTCAACGACACACACACAGCCAGATACTTCATCTCAGCCAAGGGACAGTAACTTCATAAACTGGCCAGGTGTGATTGCAAGGCTCTGCTTCCATCTCCTGCTTAGGCAGGCTGGGATGGGTGAGCAGGACTCGTGCTGACCTCTGCAACTGGGCAAACTTAATCCTTACCGGATCAGGAAATGTCACCCAAACTCGGTGCTGTGTGAAAGCAGAACATGAGGCACTGGAAACAGAGCACGTCCTGCAGGATGCTCCCAGCATCCTCTGAGGAGCATGTATCCCATGGAAAGCACAGCACAAAAATGAGGATGCAGGCAGAATCAGGTATGTAGTAGAAAGGGAGCAAGGAAAGCTAGAGACGTCCTGTGCACTGCCTGCTTCACAGCCTTTCCTAACTTTCTCACCAGTTTCCTTTTCTAGCTGGAAACTTCTCATGCTTAGTTACCAGCTGAAGCCACATAGCAAAACATATGCGTAATTCATTTGTGCATATAGAGCTAATTACATGCTCCACTGGTTGGCTAAAGGAATTCACACATCCCACCAGCCAAATAGTTTTGGACCAAGGAGCTGAAAATCTAAGGAGTCGATATAACATTAGCTAAAATTTTCAGTAAAAGCATGACTGTGAGAGGAAAAAATACACATACATCTAGAAAAAGCTTGAATGCCCCTTAGAAATGAACCATCTGAGCAAGTTGGTTACAGATTATGTCCATATGGTATTTTGCAGGCAGGTGTGAACTTGCTCTGTCTGCACAAGGAAGTCTTGGACAAGTGAGGTCATTAACTTTGGCTGTGCATGCTGCTAACACAGCCACACAGCTCTCCAACTGGGGCACGGGGAGACCTTCTTTATGCCTGCCTGTGTAGCAGATATTCATATGGGAGCATCCGCCTTTTACACTGACACATCTTGCAGAGAATGGGGCTTTGTTTAAGAAGAGCCACCAACTATTCACTGGCGGAGAGATCAAGAAGGAACTCAGACAGCATCCTATTGCGTGGAGCTCTCTGATTGTCATTTGTCTAAATGGCCAATAATTGCATAAAGTCACAGCTAAGTGACCAGGTTAAGACTTTTTCAGAAACCCAAAGGTCTAAAAGTGAGCTACTAAATCCATATGCAGGCACTTCATTAAAGACAGCTTGGTTTTCAGAGTAGCCAAGCCTCCCAGCTCTTCCTGGGACAAGTCGTGATGTGCAGCATTTGTGAAAATCACCTTTCAGGTGCGTGGCTATGGATGTCAGGCAGCCCACTGTAGGCACCAGCATTGGCACATGTTGGTGGCACACCGGTGACGATGAGCGGTACCTATAAGATGTCAGCCCACGGGAGCCACATGAAGGAACTGAAATTCTAACCTTGTTGCTCTGCGTATGGCTGCCAGATTCGGACCTGGGTTTTGTCTTTTGCCTTCTCCTAGTCCTCCTCCTCCCCCACCCTCCATTTTAATTCCTTTCCACCGCTTTCACCCTGCTGTGGTCTTTGACCCACTCTCGTCCCTCCTGGTTTCTTCCTTGAGAACATGCTCTTCCAGGGAAAGGAAGACAGAGTGAAACATTAGACCACATGTTACGATGATTAAAAGGCATGTAAGAAAACCAAGGCTGTCATTTTAATCTCTCACTAATGTTCATTGGCATGTCTTTGAGACAGGGTACCGTGCTGACAATAGTGATGGACAGAGTGTGAGATTGGCCCCTTGAACCCAGGGGCCTCCCAGGAATAGATCATGTCTAGACCTGGTTTGCATCAAGGGCCAAACCGGATAAGCTGATTAGCCAATTAGAAATAGTTCAGCTAGGGGAGTAGAGGGACCAAAGAGAGCTGAAACTGGAGGTCATGTGGATATCACAACCGATTAATAACCCCGTGGTGATGTGGAACCTGGGAGGGGCTGGCGCTGAAGGGGGAGGAGGACCCCCAAGTACAAAACCAGGAGATGAACAGAAGATGGTTCGTGTGTGTGTGTGTGGCTTTTCTCTCTAGAACCTGACCGATAAGAAAGATCAAACATCAAACCTAAATGTGGAGAGGAGTGGTATTTGATCCCCCACCAAAATATTTCTAGCATGTCCTTTAAATGTCATATGAAAAAGTCTTACTCTAAAGGCTTCATTTCCTATCTTTACCAGTGTATTTCTTTTCGTTGCTTTATTCCCGTCAGTCCCTACTATATATGGATATTACTAACACTAAATATGGTTTTCATCATGAAACTCCTAGAATTTTCCATTGTGGGCACCGTTAGTCAGGGATCATGTGAATCATAGGAGTTTAAAATTACTTACTTGGAACGTCATTGAAAGTCAAACAGAACCAACGCAGAGGTGATAACTTTTAATAAATGGAAGAAAGGCAAATCTAAACTCCCTTTGGGAAGGCATCATATCTGCATCACCAGTGCCCTCAATTCAGGTCTTACCCCATTGAAGGTGATCAGGCTGCTGCTTGCTCCCTTGACTCCCAAGAACACAGAAGACCATGACCTTTTCTGCGGTGTACCTGGTTGGCAGGATAGCGTTACCCATCCTCGTTGCCTTCCAGGCGAGGTAAGGCATAGGAAAAGACGGTCCCTCAGCACCGGCGGACACGCTCCTCTGCATCCTATGCTGCCCTCCTGCTTGTTCAGTCTACCTGGAGACAGGAAAGCGGCAGGAGGGTGAAACCAGGGGCCCGCGTGTGTACACACAGGTGGAAGCAGGAGCTTATATGCTGCCCTGTGTCTCACACTTGCCTTGCTCCCTGCTCACATCAGCATTTCAGGGAGAGAGGGGAAAGCTGCGGTCAGCCCTGGTCAACTGCAGCCCAGTGGGTGTCTTCCACCCAGGCATACCTGAGGCATTCAGAAGCTGTCAAGCAAGACATCGTCAAACATCCCCAAGTGACAGAACAACAGCCTCCTGGTGCAGTGGGAATACCGATTTTGAACACATAGGAACGATGTCTGTTTTTTTAAAGGGGCATGCCCAAAGATTGCTTAGATTCAAGACAGGATGCAAGTGGATAAGTCCCTTAAGCTCCTTTGTTTTAAGTATTGGCTTTAGCTCTGTGGTTCATAGGCCAGAGCTGTGTATTCAGCTAGCCAGACCTTTTGGAGAAACTGCCCAAAGTTGTCTGTACCTGCAATTCACCTTAAACAAAGATGCATGTCTAAAGGTTTTCCAGGGTGGAGACCTCTTTCCCAGAAAACTCCTTCCAGCGTGCCACTCTTCTGATCATCAGGAAAGGTCTTTAAGTAATGCCTGATCTGCATCTTTCCTGCCGCACTTATGTCGTCTAGTTCTCAGGCTGGGACAACAGGTCATTTCCTTCTTCTCTGTAGAAGCTTTATTCACCTGAAGTTTATTTTATGCCTCTTCTGCTGTTAAACAGCTTCCATGCAAACTTCTTCTGCAATTCCCGTTTTTCCAGTCCTCTGCACTGATATGTTACTCCTGTCCTGCCTTCCTCCAAACACTCCATATCTTTTCAAAAGCGCAGTGCCCAAAACTGGACCATGTATTGCCTCTGAGGCTCTCCCAGTCCTGAGTAGAAGGTATCATCCAAGATCTATTGCCGCTCATATATCCCAGGAAAATAGTCGACATTTTCACAGCAGTATGATACAGTTGGCTCATTTGACAATTCCTTCTGTGATCCATCAGAGTTCTCCCCTGTCCTTTTCTGCAAACTTTCTAAAAATTTTTCCTCGTTATGGGCTTATGCTGCTGATTATTCCTGCCTAAATGTATGCATTGCGTGTGTCCCCGGTGAATTGCATTCTGGTTTTTTTTCAGAGCATTCATCTAGTTTGGCAAGATCATTTTGAATTCTAATCCCGTCCTTTATCAGACTCACAAGTAATCCCTGCCTGGTGTCATCTGTAAATTTAATAAACATTCTCAATATTCTATCATGAGGTCATTAGCAAAAATATTCAACACTAATTCCAGATGGTCTCTTACATTTCTGGGCAATGCAGAATGTGTTGAAGCATTCCCGTGACTGACAATTCCCTCCATTTGTGTTATTGCTGAGAACTTTGGGTCTGGGCCGCATGGTCACCAAGGTTAGGACAAACTCTTGCATGTAGATGAAGTGAGCATTCCTGTTGGCCTGGCATGCTACATCCCCTTCCAACTTAAGGACTTGGAAGAGCTGTGCGTCTTTCTAGTCTGAAGGAAATAGATTAAATTCTGCTTAGTAAGATAGGCACTTTTTCCCCTCGTCTTCACTTACTCCTAGTGGTGTATTTATGTCCTCAACTCACGCCTATTATTAAAACCTCATTCTTGAGCTGAGACAAATCTATTTTTAAGGCAACTGCTTTTAGTTTAGAGAAAGAGTCACAGTTTCTGATTCCTGTGAGCAAATGGTGGGTTGAAAGACTTCAGAGTAGTGTCGTATGCACCAGTACTCACAAAAAAAAAAAAGAAAGAAAAAAAGCCTGAACCTCACCAAAAAAAAATTTCTTACCTATGAGATGATGTTTCAGGATGAGGACAACGTGCAGGGACTAAAAACCACATGGTCAGTATGTGCTCACACATACACCACAGCAAACTAGAGGAAGACCTTAAAACTAGGAAGGATAAGGCTATTTGTCACAGCACCACAGAAGGAACAAGAGGATAGTGCATCAATCTTAGATGTTGGCATAGTAATGAAAGAAGCGTGGTGAAATCAGCATTTAATAAACATTCTCTATATTCTAACTGGGAGTCTTAATATAGGATCAAGATTACAGCTTCACTGAAATAATAGAGACATGGTTGAACCACTCGTATGACTGGAATGCTAACAGAAAAGGATACTGCTTTTTCAAGAAGAATGGAGAGCAGAGAGAGAAAAGGGGTGTCAGTTTGTGAGCCTCATAGGTATAACCTTGTTCTGAAATCCAGAAGACAGATGGAGTTAGCCTTGCTGAAAGTCTGCAAAGGTGGAAAGAGGATACCACTATCAGAGTTTATTGGAGTCTATTAAAGGCCATCCATCCATGAAGATAAGGTGTGTGAGGCTCTTTGGGGGTAACTAACAGAGACATCCAAAGCACAGGGCTTGTGGGAAGTGGAAGACTTTAGGTGCATTTAGAGACATTTCTTGAAAAAAGGAATTTAGCAGCATACAAACTCTCTAGCATCTTTATGGCATAGGCTTATCACAACTTCTTTTTGGATTCAGAAGACCCAGAAAGGAAATGAAGGAAAAGGTCCTCTGGGTTTGAGTCTCAGCACGAGGGAGGAGCAGTGTAAGAAGGGGAAGATGGAAGGCAATGTGGATGGGTGTTACCATGCAAAGCTAGATTTCATGGCTCTTGGAGAGGCAAGTCAGAGGAAGAGAAGAAAAACTAACCCAATAGGTTTCAGACAGACAGATTTCAATAATCTTGGGAAACCGAGACATACTGTCTTGTGGGAAACCACCAAGAAAAAGAGGACTTAGAGAGAGTTAGTAGCTTCCCAAAGAAACAATGCTAAAGGCAGAAGGGCAGATGCAGAAGAAAGACCAGAAATGGAAAACACTGATTTCTCTTCACTGACCTCAAAGACAAAAAGGAACCACAACAAGTAGAAACAAAACCAGATGTCTAAGGATGAGTATGAACATAACCATGTAAAACAAGGTCAGGAAAATTAAAACTAAATTAGCAAGAGGCACTAAAGGTAACAGAATTCAATCACTCACTAAAAGGAAGATGGAGGAAAATATTAGCTCACTAGTCTGTGAAGAGAGAAGACAATGGGGAGATTACAATGAGCAGATCAAAGTGTTTAATGTCTTTTTTTTTTTTTCATCTGAAATGGTCAAATGTGAGTTTGCAATAAGCACAGTTGATACCAATGAAAAAGAGGCTAGAGTAGGGAAAGAACAGCCTTGGGAGTATTTAGGAAAACAAGACTTTACGCACAGAGGAAAAGCTGTTGTGTTATCCTGCATCTTGGCAAAACACCTGGTCCCAGAATGATCTTAACAAGTTGAAGAAATAGTATGAAAAAGGTGGATGGGATGACAGAGCAAGATCCAGGGATTAAGATCAGGTAGACTGTGGAGATTGCACATGTAGTAAATTCTATGATGCTGAAAATGCAGAAAGATACTTCGGTTAGAAAGGAGTCTCTGCAAAAAGGATTTGTGGGTTAGCTGAACCTGAAACAGCAATGACAGGCTGGTGCGGAAAAGGCAAATTTTCACATGGAAGTCTACAAACAGGAATTCAAGCCTGCACACCATGAAAAGTGATATTGCATTTTACTTAGTAGTTGGAAGGCCTTCTCTGAAATATTATTCCTTAAGCTTAAGCCATGCACTTCCACAAAGTGAAGAGCAAGAACTGCCAGAAATATAGAAAATGCAGACTATGAAAAAAAACTAAAAGAATCAGGATTGTTTAAGGGAGAAAAGACTGAAGGAGAAATTATTACATATCTTCAAATTGTACATGGCTGTTGCAAAGTAAAAGGAGATCTACCGTTTTCATTGTACAGACATAGTAAATCTGTGGTTTTCCATTGCTACAAGAAAAGTAATTTAGGCATTCAAAAAAGTTTTCTGGTAGCAAGTATATTAATAGGTTGCTTGAGGAAGATACGGAATAGACATCTCAGAAGGTCTTTAGGACCAATAAATGGATACCTTTATCAGGAAAGGTACAGTTGATCTTGCTTTAGGACAGAAAGAAACACTTTATCACATTTTGAACCCCTCTCCCATTTGTACCTATGTCAACCTGAACTTCTTGTGCAGACACATCCCTGAATAAAAGGAATATATGAGACATCAGAGTCACGTGTCTGGGAAGGAACTTTGAAAGTCACCTGCTGCACCTCTGTGCCCCATCACATCCAACTGGGAGCAGACGTGGCAAAAGAACTAGAAGAACAAACACAAAAAAGTGTTTTTTTTCACAGGTCAGGAACTGTTGAGCTCCTTGGCCATTCAAACATCCTGCCTGCCACATGGTTTCTCCAAGACCATTCCTAATCCCCTGTTGTGTGCAGGTACCTACCTCATCATCTTTGCCTGCACAGGACCTCTGCCTTCAGCTAGTCCATCCCCTGGCCACCTTGATGGGGCAAGGCAACCCCAAACCTCAGAGTCCCTCCCTTTGCACTGCACTAGCCAGGCCATAAGATAACGTAGACTCAGAAGGGAGCAGAATAGATAGGGCAGACAGCTGTTAGGCAGCTGCATCAAGCTTTCTGACCCCTGTTATATCTCCATTAGGTTTGTTTGTATACAGTGCTGTGCAAAAAGGCTAACTGGTGGCACTTTGAAGGAGAATTTTTCTATTATTCATCTTCTTCCTTAACATTATTTCCCTTTTATTTATTTAGCTTTCCACTCTCACTTGAGTTTGCAATAATTTAGTGCAGATGTTCTATCTTTCTGTAATTTATTAATACTGACTTGCTTTTCCCTCCCTTTTCTATAAATGTTTTTCAAACGTTCACACATGACTGCGTGACTTCCTTTTCTTGCCTCCAAGCAAGGGAGCTGCAGGCTGGCAAAGAGAAAAAGTGCTGGAGATGTCCTATCAGCTGCAGTACTGCAAGCAACTAGAAGAAACAGGTCGCCTTTGGCCAAGGAAGGGAAGTGGGCAATGAGCTCACCCCAGCCACCCTGCACGTACGGGAAACCTCTTATGCTCAGCAAGAGTGTAGAGCCATGCAGAAAAGATGCAGAGAGTAGGGAGAGCAGTTGAGATTAGACAGGAGATGGGTAGCTTCTCCTTGGGATCCTCAGCTGACTCATTTTCCCCTCTTTGAGGAGAGGTGAACTTCTGGTGTGTGCACAGACAGTGGGAAAGTGACCATCTTCCAGAGGTCACCGAGGAGGCATCCAGCCACTGATTCACCCAGAGCAAAAGGCAATGAGGTGCAGAAGTGGCACTGCCCTGTGTGCCTGGTTTCAGGCAGAAGGACAAGACAGTGGGTCAGCAAGCTTTTGCCTTGGTTATGCATTTGCTCACCTCCTGAGGAAGGACTCCAAATGTCCCAGCCTAGGAGACGGACCCAGCACTGGCCAATCACTCCTGCACAAAGCACCAGCACCACAAACAGTTCATTCAGAAGAAAAACCGGGAGGGGAGGCTGCCCATATTATAACCTGATGTTTATAACAGTGATGTGTGCAAGGGAGAGACCTGCATTTGATTGTCCCACTACCATGGGAAGGTTCAACCCCATGTCTTCTGATGCCTGGAGGAAAGCCCAGCTGCCAAACCTTAGGCTAGTCTGCCTGGTAGACAGGAGACTGGACCTGGAGGGAGGGAAGGCCTGGACCCCATCCTTTGCTCCATCACTGGGAATGTGTCTTGCATTAAATAATTATTGCGAAGAAGGCAGAGGTGTCAAGACAAGAACAGAACAGCATCCAAGACACAAAGTGGGATCTTCAGCACTAGGCTGTCCACAGACAACCCCCTATCTGAAAGTTGGCAAGAGCAGTAGGAGTACAAGCTACTGATTTTCAACATTTCCAGCAAGATAAGTGCAATTCTTTGAGTGTCTCTCTAATGATGGAGATGGGAAACCAGCTGTTTAAGAGAGGTTTCCATAGAAGAACAAGATGGGCACCAAGAGGTGGATTCTGCCCTGAGTTTCTGCTAGACAGACAGCAGACTAGCAGAAATGATTGGAGTACATTAGCCGTTGGTTCTGCGCCTCCCTGACTGCAACTGGTGGTGACTGGCACTCCATGGAGATCAATGGCATATCCAGTACCATCTATGCTTGCTGTCTGCATGGCATGGACCCACATTATCCAGCACACCCAAAAGCTTAAGGAAAGAATGTTGTTTCCATTACCCCAGAACACTACAGATATATTCTGGAGCTATTGAATGCATCAAAATGGCTCAGAATAGCATTTTCCAAGATGTTTTTAACAGTAAGTTATTTGGATGCAGATCAGTTTGAGTAAAGCAATCCTGCATCTCTTCTACTGGGTTTCCAGAGGAGATCTCCAAGACCTTGATGTTACCAAGAATGTCTAGGCCAAAGGAGAATTAGAATCCAGCTACGAGAGCAGACATCTTTCCATTCCTTTGTGCTTACCTGTTTCTCCCCACACTGTGTTGGCATTTGCAGGAGCAGTCCAGCACGCTAAATCAGCTCCAAGAGGGAAAAGTATTTCCAAATGTGCAAGATCAAACCATTAGGGTAGGAGAAACAGAAAGCTACAGGAATTTTTTTCTTTGTAATCCTCAGAACAGTTGGAATGGGTAATGCTAGCAAATGAGGTAGTCTTGAGCTCTTGCTGCAGTCATGCACCTTATGGCCGGCCAGGCTGAGACCTGGAACCGTGAACACTATTCTGCACCCACCTGCCCCATTTGTCTGAGCAGAGGAGCCCTTCAACCTGCTGCCAGGAGATAATACACTTCCGGATGTGCATGATCCCACTTACCCTGACTATAATGTGGTGATAAAGATGCTGAAAAAGTCATGGTGGAAAAAGGGGATAAAAATTCAGAAGAGTGCAAAATCACTGCCTCAACACCAGGCACATCATGGCCCTTTGCAAAGGAAAATCACATTTCCTGACTGCAATGTCAGAGGGTCAAAACAGAAGAGACTCCCAGCAACGAGAGGTGTTTTTCAAGACATAACACTGTATTCCCTTTCTCCTCCCTCTCTCTGCAGTTACTCCTCCTAGACCCTGGGTAATATAGCTATCAACCTTGCTTCACAGGTCTCCTCCTGTAGGTTTCTCACCCTCTCTTTCCTCTCCACACACTCTACACTTTTCTCCATGCGGCCACTGCCTGCTCCCTTACGTGACCGTGAGTTATGGGCTGTGGGCTCCTGACAGCATGAGGTCCCTTTGGCTGACTAACCTTACAGTGAAATTTTCACTTGGTGGGCATAATCCCGTGGTTATAGAGCAAAACGTCTACATTTATATCCCAGCGCCCTCCCTTGTGGTCTATTCACATAGATTATTTCATATCAGCACAAGGAGCAGGAGCGAAGCTTCATTTCTGCTGCCCGCAGAGACCAGGCATGCTGCACACCGTGCTGTGGACATGGTCTCTGCTGTACCCCCTGCTCTACAGGGCACTGCCGTGTGTCATCCATAGCTCCAGAGAGGTCTCACAGCTTTCCAGTATCTCCCACTGGCTCTATGAACTGTCTCCTCTTCACTGAATGAAGCCAACAACGTCAGCCCAAATCCCCAGCCACCGCAGGAGATGCATGCCCCATGGAAAGTGGAGGTCCCCAGCCCCCTTGGTGCCCGCTAGCCTATCTCCACCAAGGTCAGCAGAGTGGCGCGTTTGCACACTCACTGCGAGTGTGGCCTTGTGGGGCAGGGATGATGAAGTAAATGACAGGAGAGGAATTTGAGTGACAGTGATATCCATTTTGGCTCTTCCACAGAAGTGCAAGCAGAGAATTAAATATATATTCTGAAGCATTTTGCTCCTCTCTGTCCCAGCTCATTTCTTATCCTTACAAAGGCAGTTAGCAAGCCTAAATTGGCCTAACAGTCCATTAGGATCCAATCTTCTCCAAGCCCCCCACAGTGCAAAAGAAGATTTGAAAGCTCAGATAAAACTTCGCTGTCCGGAGTTCAGCTCCGTTCTCCAGCTCTGCGGGGTGCGCGGTGTGGGGGGTGTGATGGCACACTCAGGACCGGCTGAGTATGATACACGATGGCACAAAACCCAGACCGACGGGAAGTGGTGCTGATCGTGCCCTGCCAAGCAACTTCTGCTCTTTGGAGTTTATCGTGGAAAAAACAACACCGTGACTTGCTTATGGAGCTGGTTGTTTAAAAATGATGGTTTGAAACTTGGGTGGCTTAGGGGGAAACATGCTGAAGGAAAAGCAAAGGTGGTTTTTGTGCGAAGGAAGTCAGGGGATGAAGAAATAATAAAAGTAACTTCACAAAAGAGAAGCAGAAGATGTTTTGTAAATTGCTATGATAAATCTGTCTCCACACTTGGGGGGGGGCGGGGAACAGATAACAGGAAACAGAGGACAAGACAAAATGCAAATGAAGGATCTGGGTAACATCACTGAGTCGCCTGATGCCCCTCCGGGACACTCTTCAGAGCCTATTAGAACCAATGGGTGACTCCGTTGACCTCAGTGGACCAGGTCCTGTTTCCTCAAAAATATGTTCTCCTAGGTAGAGGCAAACTGATGCTGTAGGAGCTCCCACATGTTTGAGAAATGGGAAGACATGCAGAGAGGAAGGGATTTCAGATACTTGAACTAGCCTTCTAGTTTACCACGCAATGCCATATTCTATGTCACATAGCAGTGTCTTCTTGTAGCTGCAGCAAAGTTTCCATACCCAAAGAGCACGTATGGATAATGAAGCCCTGGACAAGCCAGAGCAGTGACTTTAGAGGGACAGCAATGGATCCACATAAAGGAGCAAGCCAGAGTGCCCACTTAGAGGGCTGTCAGGTACCAGTAAGAAGAAAGCCAGTGTCACTGTTTGGGTGAAACTGCCCTTGCCAAGTGGGGGTCAGTGCTCAGGTTTTCAAGCCTTATTCTACCAGAGCAGTTTTGGTAAGACTGTGGTCTCCCCCATGCTTACTCTGTCTGTCTCCCTCCACAACTATTTTATGAATTTCTGCAAGTGTCTGAAATGCTACTCCAAGCTCCAAAGCAATGCTTAGAGACTTGGCCTTCAGCTTTCCTGCAAAGCACGGCTGCACAGACAGACGGCACACGAACATTTTAGTCAGGAGGGGGCTGGATTCTTTGCAATCATTTCTCTCTTTGCTTTTGAGATGGGTGGGATTGGGGAAGTGTCTGCTTACATGTCCAAATCGCAGGATTAAAAGCTCTATCTCCCAGGAACATATGATGAAATCCTAGTTAGTCCCACAGGACACTGAAGACTTGCTGGGAGGTAAGGAAATTAGAAAGGCTTTAGAAACTAGACTCCAGCCCACTCCATGTGGACATGATGGATTAGACCCAAATTTTCTTAAAAGCGCCAGCCTGGCCTGATTGTACTTGGCCTAATGTTTCCTCTTCTGAGAGTCATCCCGTGTCGGGGGAGCGGTTGCACTTCGGAGAGGAATAATTCCCACAGATATACAATCCACTGTAATCACTCATGTATATAGCACTGTAAATTTATATAACGAACTGCGATACCAGGCCTTTATCTAGCGGATTTTGGTGTCACAGCTAGGGTGAGATAAAAAGTATCGACAAGAGGAAATATGTACAGTGAGGTGTGGCTGTGAAGAACTTTTCGGCTTATAAAATGGGTAAGCATTATTTATGATGTGAACAGGATGCAATTTAAATGGTTGCAATCAGATCCTCTGAAGTACTTGTTCTACCTTTGAAGATGTGGGTCTTAAAGATTATTGAGGGTGAAACATATCCAGTACAGCAAGCTATTGCTTTTTTATGGTCTTTCCAGGATCCTTTTAGATGATGAAAAAAAATCCAAAGACCCGGGCTTCCTAAGATCCCAGAGTTACCGTCTGAACTGGAAGAAGCACAAAGAGGAGATTGAAGATGCCTGGATGCTGAAACTTAATTAGGTGTCAATAAATCAGCCTTGCCTGAAAAGTCAAGAGAATACCATATTCAGTGGTGTTTGGGATGTTTTTGTTTTTGTTCTTGCTGAATGAGAACCAGTAATAGGACAAGCAAGAACATTAAAACAATGTAGCAGAGGTGATCTCGTAATGGAACTAACGATAACGGAGGTGCAGCTTTGTTTTCTTTTGCAAATATCTCTGAAAGCCTTCATGTGACAAATCCACTCATCTATTTCACCTACACAGGTAATGCTGTCACACCACCATCTGTATCTGACTGTTACCGTGATGGATGGACATCAAGTCCTACTGTATTGCTGATCCCACAAAGCCCTTAAGCAATCTGATATTGATAATGTTGCAAGGCTAATCACTTAATAATAGGACTCCCTGCAAACCAGACACCTCTACCACACGCCGTGGGAGGAGAAGATGCTCTGCATACATCATCCTGTCAGCTGAGTTTATTATTCTTGCATTCAAGATAAACTGCAGCAGCCAAATGCTGGCCTGTATAAATTCCAGCCTCAGGAGTCCAGCAGACACCGGGCTCCTTGTTAAACACACACGCACATGCATAAATCCAACCGGGTAAATAATACGACATCTTCCTATTCCCAGCAGATCTTTCAAGAGCTGATGTTTTCTTTGTTACCTGGGGTGGTCCTCAGACCAGCTGTATAAACCAGGGATAAGGAGTAAGTACACGGGCTACGCAGAGGCAACAGGCAGGAGAGACTTCTGGCCACATGCAGACCTTGCTGCTTTGTGCTAATAAAGCTTTGTTGTATGGCATTTAAACAGACACCAGAAAAACAAGCTCTGGGCTTCAGAGTCTTTATCTCTTCTGTTTACTTCTCCCCAGGATTCACTACTATATCTGTCAGGCAAAGAACATAGGCATCTAAGAGGCACAGAAAGAATATAAAACCTTCAGAGCTCAAGACAAAGTCTTCTTAGTAGGTTTGCTGAAGAAAATAATTCCTTCCTGTAAAACATCTGTATCGATCCCTATTGGGATGATGAGCTGGCAGAAACCATAGGTCTGGCTAGGAGGGTTCACTCCCTACATTTCTTGCAGAGAGGATCCTAGGAATGAGCAGAAGTAAATCCCCTCAGCCCTCTTTTTGAAGGTATTTAGCCTCTCAGTGGTTGTGGTTAGGTTGTGCAAATACGGTTGCTGACTTGGCATTGTAACTAGTTACCAAACTCCCAAGCAGTGGAAAAGAAAGAAACCTTTCCTCAAAAGTTTCTTGTTATTGGAGAAAATAACAAATAAATAAAAAATCTGGCAGGATAACACTGGCTTCAGCAACATCCCTGTAGGCTTGAGCCTGAAGTGACATCCTCCAGCACTGACTGAGGCAGGTTCTGAGGTTGTGTTGACAGCAGGTCCAAGTCCACAGCCCAGGAAGAGTCTGGCTGCCCAGTTCACCCCCAAGGGTTTAAAAGCAAGATTTGATTCCCTTACAGGAAACTCTCTTGAATAGGAACAGGGACCAGCAGATGGATAGCATACGAAGCCACTACAGTAGGTCCTGGTATGACTATAAAGGAAGAAAATCTTTTCAGGTTTCCAGTGTCCCCTCACACCCCAGGTTAAAGGAGACTGAGGAATCTCCCTCCTCATACTTCTCTCTGACCGAGGTTTCCTGGTCCGTGTGTGTGACACCCAGCATGCGAGAGATCACCGATGCACTGCCATGGGCTCTTCCACATCTTCTCTGAGCTCTTCCTTGCTGCCACAGAGAGGAGAAGACTTCTGTTCCTCATTTTCCCAAGGGCCAAGCCTAATGTCTCTGCTGAGACACCGAATGCACAAATGAACCAATCTTACCAATTTAGCCTAAGAGATGAATAGCTTTTACCACTGTTAAAAAATTAAAACCAAGCCAGGTGCAAGGGTACCAAGCTATGTGAGCAGAAGGGCGAGGTGATGTTTCCTCTACCCAAAGCCATAAGCAACAGCCTGACTCCAGAGCTCAGCCCCGGAGAAGACGACTTTTGTCAGTGCAGCTTCCCCCAAGTTTCCAGGCTCAGAGCTCTCAGGAAGGAAAGTTCTCTGCCTTTATTCAAACAGATTTCTATTTTCTGTCTCTCTGACAGGGTGATCATAAATAAAAGATCTTGGTGAAAGAGGTTGACTCACCCAAAGAGAAGTAAAGTGAAACTGAAACTGCAAAGTGCCCGCTGTGAAAGTGAGAGCAGCATGGAGATGCTGAGCCGGGCTTTGGAGCACTTGAAACTGGGCAAGAGATATGTCTCATTACGAGAAAAATAAGGGCATCTGAGTAAGATGAGGGAAGAAGGGTTTAAAAACTTCTTACATTCCCTTAGATCAGCCTTTTCTCTAGACTCCTCCTCCCTCCAGCCTGCCCTTTCCAACATAACGGACTGCCTTTTATTTCTGAACAGCTGAGATTTGGCCCAAGGTACCAACAGAAAGTAAAAAGCGGGTGTTTACGCACTGCCTACTTCTTTACTCAAGCTCTTTTCTGCAGTCCTAGAAAGAGACCTGAAGGGAAATGAGACTCCTTCCAGAGACCAGCAATGGGAGGGAAATGAAGCAATGTCTCTGCTAAGGGCTGACAGCAGGATGCTGTGTTCGGGAGATACCTCGGAAGCCGCTCTGCAGCTTCGCACATCTGTCATTCTTCTCCTGGCCAAAGAACAGAGTCATGAAAAATGCTTCCTTAACCAAACCCTAGATGGGCTGGAAAATCAAACTAATGCTGGTTTGATTTTCCACGAGAACCTAGAAAATCTGATCCCAAGCCCCATAGCATGTTCGAGCCTATGCTATTTTTTAATACCACTTTTGGCAGCACATCAGGTGAATGGCAGATTCCATGCAGCGTCTCATTCTGCTTATAACTTCCAAGCCGTGGATGTCACGGGCATGCTGCCTGTCTCACTTTTTCAGCTGCATGTTGATCCCACCGTTTTCACTGCAGAAATTTATGTCTTCATTTTTACCTGCATGTGTCAGCAGCTCTGTGTCCAGATCTCATGATGCTCGCAGCTAACCTGTACATACACACAAATTTCTGTCCTCCCTGGAAAAGGCAAAGGCACCTTTCACAACCTGGTCCTCAGCATCTCATCTTCACCTAAAAATGAGTGTTCCCGTGCTGAAAAGCCTGTGTACGTGGCCATGAGCTACTCCACAAAACCCAGCAGCAGTCCACTACCTCCAATTTTGCAATACCAGGTGTAAGCAGCTGGTTGTTACTCTCTTCAGTTCCTGATTCCTCAGCAAGTAAATAATTTCTTGTACTTCTGTGGCCTCTGTGCAAGGACTGCAGTGGAAGAGTCACCCATGTTTGTGGGACCCTGCCAGCTCGTCTCAGTCCGAGTGCCCTGATGGGGTCTTTTATGAACAGAGGTGCAATTCCCCTTCCCCAGAGCTGTGTACACACACTGCAGCTGTATGAGCTGGATCCCATTACTCCGCCGAAATCTTATAGCAGGCATCACAAACTGAATGAGTAATTACATGACTGGCGTTTTAAACATCCCCTGCTGAGTTTTTATGAGTGAGAAAAGCAGCAAAAGGGAGGAGGAGCTACACAAAGTTTTACATTTTGGATTTGATGCTACTCAGCTCTGCACAGCCTTCAGCTCCCCTGTTTCCACAGCCTGCGTTGGAGGCTGTCGCTTACTCGGGCCCTGATGCCAAGAACAAACTCCTTCCAGCCATCCCTGGGGGCACCCTCCCAGCACCATGCTGGTGCTAGGAGCAAGGGAATGCACTAAACAGACATGACTTCAGGCTGGTTTATCATTTCCAACCCAGTGCACAGAGGCTGGAAGCAGGATAAAACCTGGAGCGAGAAGGAGGAGAGCTTTGCAGTGATACGCCTACTGCTCAGGAACCTCCCCAGCCGTGGTACCAGCCATGAAACATAGAAGAATAATGAAATTTTCCTGTCTGGGCTTTGGCAGTTGGTGAAAGGCAAGTCCTGACCCCAGAGAGACATTTTACCCATCTCTGCAGAGCCTCTGGTTATGGCAGAGAGCAGGCACCTTTGCCTTCAGCACCATCCGAATGTCCTTACGGCGTTCGAAGCACCACAGCTGCCCCGCTCCCCCGCTCTTGCCTCCAGAGAGAGGTGGTCTGCTTGCTGTCTGCCACCCACCGCACGTCCTCACGTCTTTCCCAGGGTGGCATTTGTTGGCTTTGCCTCCCAGCATGTGAAGTCAGGCAGTGAGTCACTGCCCCCGGGAGGCTGCGGTTTGTGCCCTGACCTCGGGAGCTCCAGGATCTGCTCTGGGTGGGATCAAGACATGGGAACGGGCAAAGATCCCCTACCTTCTTCTCTACACAGGGGATTTCCTTCAGGTAGGAAGCACACCCATAAAAGCCAAGCAATCCCTTGGTCAACCCATCCAAGGAAGACAGGCAGCAGGAACTTAGAGGGCTTTCCCACCTCTATGGGTGAAGCCCGCTTGCCTTTCATCCCACGGGCAGGGAGAAGGTTTCAGGCAGCAAACGTCAGGGCAAATTTTGTTTTGCTTCTCTTGTATTGTCCCAGACATGATGAGAACCACATCTGCTAAATGTGTGGGCTTAGTTGTTTATTTGAAGGAGTGATTCTTTTCTATTTGGCCACAGTTCTGTTTTAAAACCATTTTAAAAAAGAGCTTATCCTTATGAATAATAAAGATGTGATAACAGTTTCAAAAGACTTCAGTCTGGGATCTGTGCCCTTTCTGATAGGTGCTTTATGTAACCTTTATGTATTCAACCCAATATGTATAATCTAATACAACCAAATACGTATTCACAATGTGTATTCGAAATGACGTTGATCTTCCTTCACGTCTTAATATTAAACTCTACTTTTCTATCTGTTTTCCAAAGTGAGTCAGTCAATAAATAATGGATGGCTGAAGGCATAAAGTGTTACTTTTAGAGCATTTTAAAAATTATTATAATTCATATTGCAGTATGAGAGAAGCACCTGCAGCTGTAACGTACCGGTTTCCAGTCAAAAACTCCCCACAGTGCTGGGGAGGAGACAGCCAGTTATTTAGGTAGACCAAAGCTTCACCCAAAGCACAAAGCCTGCTCATAGAGTGACGCATGGCTGTAACGGCAGCACTTCGTGCTGAACTTGACCTCTCCCAACCAGTTCCTTCACTTGCTTGCTATTTGTTTGCTTATTTTCAGAGCTTCATGAAAATAATTCTTAGCTTGGTATCCTGATGGAACAAGGTTTGTGCAACTATCACAGCCGACAACGCTGCACCTTCCCAGCTTCTGAACCCATCAGCAAAGCAAGAGGAACTTCAAGACATCTTGAATTTCTACCTGCTTTGTAAAAACTGGCATCTAGTTAAGGGAGAGAGAATAAAATTTCTCATTTTTCTCAGAGTAAATGTTCTGGGAGGAGCTTGGACATATTGTTAAATATCAAAGAATCCACAATGGACAGAGCCATGGCAGAGAGACTAATAAATTCTGCTGCTTACGTAATTACTTGACCTTGGTGTTATCACTTTCAATGTCTGTCTTCAAGTTGCAGAGCCCTGTGGAATCACCCTGCTGGTGGCTAGCACCCACCTCAAAACACTGAAGGTGGAGGATTGCTGGGCATGATAGTGGCATGAACCTGGTTGAACAAAACAGTGAAGCACATGCCATGTGCCGGTCCTGCACGGATGCAGAGGACACCTGTCTTCAGCTCCTGACTTCATCACAGGCTCTTTGCATCACCTCAGCGCAGACGGTTCTCTTCCAGCCTCTGCTCCTCAGCACTTAGATAGGAGATAGTAAATCTGCTTCTCACTCACCCACCCCATGAGAGGCTTATCAGGACAACTGCTTTTTCTTGGCAGGTTTGGGAACTGGAAAGAAGAGCGAAATGCTGCTGGTGAGGCTACAGAGCAGGATGGGAGCCAGACTGCAAAAGGGATGCTGGGAAGAGCATGGCTCTCAGGTGTATTTGTCCCTGCTCTGCGAGGGAAGCAGTGAGCAGAGCTCAAAGACAGGGAGGCCATGGGAGGAGATGGGCCAGCAACGAGAAGCAGGAGACACTGGGGCTTCTGGGGTGCTTTGGTGCTTCGTTTTCACTTACTCAGCCAGCAACCACCAGCGAGCATGGTGAGCTGTGCTCCCCAGCTGCAAAGTAAACACGTGTGAGAGAACAACAGGGATGTGTTTACTCTATGTAGTCAAGTACAGGAGACTTCAGAGGATAAAAATACCCAGTGGAAAAACACATGGGCTTAAGTAAAACTTTAACCATCAGGGGCTGCCTAGCCAGCAACATGTGTACCCTTCACAGGCTCTCCTGCTTGCGGGGAGCTTTGAAGCTCCCTAGAAAAACTGCAGCTCTTTTTGATTAGTGGCTTCTCCGCCTCAACTCCTGATAATTACACCGTAGGTCTGCTTCAGATTATAAACTCGTTCAACGCAGAAAGGCAAAAGGGAATGTGGACAGCCCGTGATGCAGGGAGAGCCTACGATGTTCCTACACAATCTCCCCCAAGCCTCAGCAGGTTCCTGTGCTCTGGGGGCCAACGCAGAAAGGCAAAAGGGAATGTGGACGGCCCGTGATGCAGGGACAGTCTACGATGTCCCTACACAATCTCCCCCAAACCTCAGCAGGTTCCTGTGCTCTGGGGGATCTTGCTGAGAAAAATTTTGCCCAGAGCAGGGATCAGCAGAGACCATGCCCATCCTTCCAGCCCAAAAGGACCCAGAGAAAGGGGAAGGCTAGCAGGTGATGCACGGCATTGTGCAGCCCAAAGGAGCTACCGTGTAATTTCTGAACTCTCCTGCAAACTGGGCAGCACGGCAAAGCCCCGGCTCTCACCCTGGTCTTTGGGCAGGAGTAAGTCGAGGCAGCGGCTACAGCACAGAGTCAGTCTGGCCCAGAGCTCCCACTGGCATCACTGAAATGAATGGAATTGCACCCGCCGAGCTACATCCACTCGAGCTGCATTGGATTGAGCCCCTGGTTGAACAAAACACTGAAGCACGTGCTTAAATTTAAGCATATGAGCAAACAATTTCAGGGCAAATACCTACATGCTCGAGTGCTCTGCCAGGTAGGTACTGTTCTCAGCAGCACACACCTGGAGGGAGGTGGTGCCATTTTTTAACGTGGTCACTTTTCTGACTATATCCAGGCAAGAAAGGAAACTTTCCACTGGCTGTGGGCCAACAGTCACTTCACGTATGTGTCAGGTCCTTAAAAAAAAAAAAAAAAAAGTTTTTTAATCTTATCTGTCTCATTATCACCCTGACATTTGCTTTGGCTTTGAGTTTAATTACCTCTTGAAGTGAACAAAGGTTCAGATAGGGCTGAGATAATAAGAAGTCAGTAAAGCTGATGTATATAGGAAATAGGGCCTCCCTGAAGGTGTTAGCCCATGCAAGCTGACCCCCAGTTATGAGAAAGAAAAGCTGATAAGGGAGAAAGCTATTAATCAATCATCCAGGAAACCTGGGGATGTGTAAAGAAGTGTCTGATGTTTGCATCTTACATGCCACCTGGGCTGGTACAAATACAGCGGACCCCATTTAGATAAATACCTGTGCATCAGAGCACAACGAAGCAAACAAAGGGAAACCCTGGGGAAAAAAAAAAAAAAAAGAGCTGGACTGAACAAGGGAAATAAATATATTACCATGAAAACCAATAGAAAACTGCACAATAGAAAGGATACATTACCAGAAGCAGAGATCAAGACCCCCGCGATGCTCCAGGTGCTTCGTACACAAAGTCATTAAGTCTCAGTCTCAGAGACATTTCAGTCCAACTAGACAAAGATGGGGAGGGGAAAGCAGGCACAGACACTTGCCTAACATCACGTCTGAACAGCAAGGGCTAGAAATAGGATTACAAAATTGTGAGTTCTGGTTGCCACATGAATAAGGGATGGACCAGGCTTGCAGCCGCACAGAGCACATCTGCACCGCTGGCCTCCTATGGACACCCCGCTGTTCTAGGACCCAGCAGGTCACAAAACTCAGTTTCTCAGGAGCTCTTCCTTTTTAGTCTGTTTCTGGAGCGAGTTCCTGCTGGCTAAACAGAAGGGGTGGGTGATTGGGAACTACAACAACAGAAGCTGACATAGTTCAAATTATGATGCTGGACCCACAGGCCAAGACTCTACTTTTGCAAAAAACTCTTTGCTAAAGCTGATAAAGAGACAAGCAAAGTCCTCAGCAAATCAGGGACTGAACTGTTACTTGAGATGCTGTTTATGTACAACGTTCCCACTACGATCTGAGTACAAAACGAGGCTATGGTGCCCATTCAAAATCCACACCTGAATGAGAAAATGTAATTTTGAGACTGCACTTTGGAAAACTCCTGCTGACATTTTTGGTTTGACTTTATCAAACAAATGAAACAGAAACACAATCCTGTCAAAATAAAACATTAATTTAATTTTGATTTCATCAGCTTGACCCATGTCATAGCATGCTTTAGAGTCAAAACAGTAAGACTATTATACCATGACCTGTCATAATATTATGGCATGGCAATTTAATAGACAAAACTTTAAGACTTTTATACGGTGTTATAAAAGTCAAAACAAATGTTTCAATAAGCTGGAAAGACTTGTACCTTCTTTGAAAACACTGTGAGAACCAACACCTTCCCGCAGACCGTATCCAGGGTATCGGAGCATCGCTTTCCCATGGAGGGGCACTCGATGGCCAACAATAACCAAGTCTGACGGGCACATGTCTCCAGCAGCTCCGCAGGGAATGAGAGCAGTGGAGCCACGATTCTTGCTGGTCTCTGCCTCCTCCCAGGACATGCATTCGCCAGAGACACATCATATGCATAGCCCTTGCTTTTCACACCCAAGATACAGGTGCATCTCAGAAGAGCTTTAAGTGAGGCAGTAAAGCTTGGGCAAGGCCTTGCTCACCTGCTCTGCTGTGACAATCCAAGATATTTACATTTTCTTTAGGGAAAATCTATCAGAGGCCAGAGCTACTGATAGAAGCTTCTCCCAAAGGTCTGTCAGCTCTTCGTGGTTGAGAAAGGATAGCTCCTAGCATCACTGCAGGGCCACAAGCAGAAGTGAAATAGAGAACAGCCGATACCCATTCCTCTCCCACAGAGCCATGGAGTTTGCTCCTACTGGTACCACACTGTATGCTATTGCCTGGATGGCAAGGACATCTCAATCTCTAACTCTTGTGCAAAGACCTATGTAGACATGTTGTAAAAAGCATGTGGTTTAAAAAAGCTGATGTCTCTGTTGCCTGTGGACTTGTTACATGGCAAGGGTGTTCTACAGTAAGCGGGCAAGACTAACAGGTGAATGAAACGCAGAAACCATCAGGAGAGATGTTCACCTGCAAGAATAACAGTAAGTGTTTAACAAATTTCTCAGAAGACAGTATGACTCTGAAGTACCAGAAACAATGGCTTATTCCCTCTAGAAAACATAGCAAAGAATGACTTTTAAGGAAGGACTAGGATAATTCTCCTCCAGATATATCACATTTGACCTGGCAACTGAGATAGGAAAAGCTGCAATTACCAGAGATGCCCTGAGCATGAGCAGAGATGATACTTGGATGTGGGGGAGGTGTTACACGATTGTGTCTTTGGGTAATTCTGCCTTACCAACTTAATAACAGCATTTATGATTATATTTCTTGGAATGGATTAGGAATCCCCTTTCTGAGACAATATCAAGAAAACAGGAACATATCACAAAGAGGGAGAGATTTAGAAGAACACATGCTGGTGAGGATGCAGGATCATTTCCAGCACAGTCATTGACTCCTGATAGCTCTTTCACATGGAAATGGAGAACGTGAGAATCCAGCACAAGAGAAACAACAAGCAAAATCTGCTTTGAAGAAGGAATATCTTAAACAAGGAGGGGCAAAAAACTGGAAGAGACAGGAAAGCTTGCTGGAAGAGCTTTGCCATTTGCCAAGGACATTGACTGAAATCCAAGGACTTCCAAGACCGGCAAGGTCCTCATGGGAACAGAAAAATCACTTCTGAGTGATTGCCATTTTGTCTGGATCTGTTGGCCACTTGTACTCTTTTGGAGCACCAGTTTGCCTGTAGAACTTGTGCTCTTTGCCTTACTGGAAGGGTGTCCTAAAAGAGAGAAATCAGGGCTGCCCTGTCTACACTCTCAAGACAATTTTATAACCTAATAAATCTAATCCCTTGGGCTGTAGCCTATTCCTGGTCACCCTATTTACCGGGAGTAACTCAGGAAAAGGGTGTAGGCTGGCTGAATTCCTCTGGCAGCAACATCCCATTGCCAGATGTCATTTTCTGGGGTAGGACACTAGGGCTGGTGGTGCCGGAGGCCAGTCCTCCTTCGTGGTAGGAAGGGATCAAAGGTCCCTGGGAAAGATGTAAGGAAATGATCCGATTTGCCTTGCAGGTCAGAAAGGTACTGGATGCCTTCTTGTCATCCCTTGCTATTTCCTACTGTTGTCAAAAATTATTAGGTACATCAGATCAGGCTGGAGGCTCGTTTACCCCAGTAATCATTTTTTGCCTGGTAGGAAATGCTTGGGGAAAACCTTTCCATTCAAATATTCTTTCAGCAAACAGCACCAAAGGGGTTTCCTGCAGCAAGTGCCCTGTGATGTCTACACCCAAGTGCCTCCTGACCTCCTCTGAACCTTCTGCCCTCTGTGCTTCCCCACAGCAAGCTCCATCTCAGACTGAGAGGACTCTTGCAGCATCCCAGGAGAGCACTGAAGTCTGCACAGTTCTGCCCTGCAGAAACTTGTGGGACCCTGCGAGTCCTATGGTGCCATCAGAGTGCCACATCCCCGAGGGGGGAGCACCCTGCCTTGCTGCCTTCGTTCCCCTTGCATTGCTGAGGGCAGGAGAGCTGGGGTGGAGGGTGTGAGCTTCTCACCTGTTTGTTTCCTCCCT
This sequence comes from Cariama cristata, assembly GCF_000690535.1. Taxonomy (NCBI): domain Eukaryota; kingdom Metazoa; phylum Chordata; class Aves; order Cariamiformes; family Cariamidae; genus Cariama; species Cariama cristata. The sequence goes on along the minus strand of NW_009603112.1, from coordinate 112,037 downwards.
CCAACTCTGAGAGACCAACCATCCGTCCCCACCCAACCTCAATATTTGGGATGTGATTTCCATTAGGAGTACTGTTTTCCAGCACTTTGGGGGGTTTTCTTTGTTTATTTGTTTGCTGTGCTTTGTTTCTGATGCCTCATGTATTCTGCACAATAAAGAAAAAAAAAAAAAAAGAGAATGAGACAATGCACACAAACCCCTGGCCTTTCCTTGCGGTGGTACCAGATGTTGTCCCACAGCACCCTCCTGGCTGGTGGTTCTTGGCATGACTGATGCCTCCCTCTCCAGCCTACGTTGGGCACAGCTCAACTGCTGGCTCCCAAGGCATAGGGCTGGTATGTCTCCTAATTTCGACTATGGAGGAAACAGCCTGTGGCAGCACTGTCAAGGACTCAAAAAAAAAAAAAAAAAAAGAAAGAAAAAAGAGCAGAAAAATTAATAGGTAACATATTTTAAAGACTATGAGTAATATAATTGAGAAAATTTTAGGAGCAGGTGGCAGTTTTACCATAACCCTTCTCCTTCAAACTGGATTACTCTTAAAAAGCACTGTATTACTAAAAGCTTGTACAGGCCTGCTACAGGTGAGCCAAGGAAAATGGCTCAGATTCAATCCTTCAGGATGGATCCACAACCAACATTTGTCCAAGCAGGTAGGTAGGAGACATTTCTCGTGGCTTCAGAGGACTTTGAATTAGACACTTCGTAATGGTATTGTTGAACCCTGAGCAGAAATGGGAGCAGTGATCTCAGGTTGCTCTTCAGTCTGATCTTCCCTGGTCACATGCAGCTGCTCTTAGTTGTGCAAACTGCAGATTAACTGCTGGTGGAAAGGGCATCCTTCTCTCCTCGTCACTTACCGGCTTTGAACAACACCAATTGTTTCCTGCAGTGCAGTCATAATGTTCACATTCCCACTGATAGAAATTCAGGCCGAAAGCCATGCATTTTATTTTATCTTTTTTATTTCCCTCCATTTTTGCTTTTCTGCATGTATTTGGCCTGGCAACTGTCTGGATGCAGGTTGAGTAATGCTACTCCAGACCACGCAGGGCCCTGGAGAGATGTTCCCATTTATTGCCCTATTGTCCCAGGGATGAAGGAAGTGGGTTTTGGTCATGAATACACTTAAAAGCATCCTGGTGGTTGGAACAAGCTGCACATCCAGCTATACTAAAATAAAACTTGGAGAGTATTTTTGCTTCTAGAAGTCCTTTGTTCAGGTTTTAAGGAATAGTTTATCTTTAAGCACCTTTTTCTCAGGAAGCGAGACATGCTTTAAATCACCTTTGCAACATACAGCTTAAATTGTACCGCTGCTGCACAGCCTGGCAAGAGACTTACTCCCCTCCAGGTTTTCATCACAGTCTTTTGGATGGAAATTAAAGTCTGCAGCTCCTGTGCCTTCAACATGTTATTCCCTGGGAAAGTAGATGCAGGCATCCCTGCAATGAGGACTGGCTGCAGAGCACTGGGAACACCAAAGAGTAAGCAGCAAACTGTCCCCGACTTGGCTGGGTTATTGGAGCAGAAGCGTGACTGGATGCAGCCCATATCATAGTGGAACTGACCAACTTATAAATATATGAATGTATTTATGACTGGAGAAGGTAGTAAAGCACATAGACATTAGGGTGTTTTAGGCAACAAGGAGGCTAATTTGCTAAACCAGATACTCTGTGTGCAGGCAGGAGCTCCTTGCCTTAGACACCTCCTGCCTTCCTGTCATCCACATACCAAGAAACAGAAGTTATAAACAAATTCAGTTGCTACGGCTCATGCCTCCTTCTCCCTCCGGAGTGATCCATGCTCTTTGACTCGGGTCCAATTGCCCTCCCGCCTCCGGCTGCCCTGGCACTTGGAGCAGTCTGTCAAGGTCACCTCCCCGCTGCCGGCCCAGACAGTGCGAGTGCTTGTGGCCGTCCTCCTCATTCTGGGCATGCTGACCATCCCCTGGCAGGTCAGGCATCCGCCAAGCCAAGAAGATCTTAGCCCAACCGCGCTGGACTGTATCTGTCTGAATTCCTCCTACGTCTCTTGTTTCTGGTCTCCTTCCTCCTCTCTTCCTCCGGCCGAGATGCCCTCTAGTCTGCCTAGGAACAGCAGAAGGTGACATCGCTGTCGGTCAAATATAAACCCAGGGCTGCAGTCTGGATGCACTCTCCACTGCTTTCTCTTGGAAGCAGCGCTTTACAACATGCCGCCGTGTGCTCGGTCAAGCAGAGCTTAAGAGAAGACCAGCGCGTGAGCAGCTTTAGCAATACCGGTCATAGACACTGTAAGGTGCTCTTTGCTTTGCCACATTTTGATGCCAAAAGTTGAATTCATCTGCGGGAAACATGTCAGCCTTTATCCCGCTTCACTGTGAAAAACTGAGCTAAGAGAATATTGTCTCTGATTACAGACAATTACACGTTGTTGCTTTGGTTTGGTTTTTCAAGCTGCCTTTGGGCTCCCATGGCAAGGTTTGGATGGGGCAGTAATAGCTTTTGTTGGACCAACAGATAGAGGCGGAAAAAACAGGCGAGCTTTGAGAGACCCCTAAGGAGGACCTATATGGACAAAAGTTCACTTGTTTTTGTCCACCTGTAATATCCGATACAGTAAAAGCTGTTGTTCTCCCTACGTCTCCTCCCTCAGTTATGCCCAAAACCTACCACAATACCACAACAGCTCCCAGCTCCCATGAGATACCCAAAGTCTGCAGAGCCGGAGCGAGTCACGTACACTTTTGCAGGATTGCAGGATCTGACACAGGTTTCTGTGGGACTCCTTGCACACAGCCTGGCAGCTGACCTGGGGAGAGGTTTCCCAGGACAGAGCAGCACTTGGAGAAAGAGTGATAAGCCAGGAGCCCACATCCACCCCACACACACAGGGAATCAAGCCACCTCAAAGGCTGAGCACTGATGCTGCTCTTCCTTGCCCAGGTCTGCCTCAGAGCATCCCAAAGCACAAGTGGTTACCTCTGCCTTTGGCAATGGTCTTGCTTTTGCTTGGTGTCTCTCCTAGTTTGGTGGTCTGTGGGGAATCCACAAACAGCCCCATACCATGCAAAGACTGGATAGAGCCACCCGGACTAGTCTGTCCCTGACTCCTGGGCATGCTGTTGAAAGGTCAGCAGATGAGGAATGAAAGGCGAAGGGACAAAGCTCTACCAGAGGCCTCTCAACCCATCTGTGCTGAATCAATCACCACCTCTTGGTTAAATCACCCACCACTCTTGGTGCTACCCCTAAAACCCCTTTGCACCCCGAGGTGCACTGTCCTCTATTCTCCTGGCCCCATATGCACCCTGTTCCAGCGCAGCCTCCCATCTGCATGGGCAACACCACCTTCCAGGGAATGTTCACCAAGTCACGGCCCTCTCCTCTTTTGCCAGCTGCTTCTTTCTACACCAAGACACACAAGTGGCTCAGACATGCCCATGCTGGCAAGCAAAGACCGTTTGAAGCTGTCTCTGTCCATACAGACTCCAGAAGCCCATGGGGCAGGGCATGTAAGCATGGACATGGTGGGAAAGCCAACAGGCTGCTCTGCATCTGGCCCCGAGCTCGCAGGTTGCTCACAGCCCTGTGTTGAACCAAGCAGGCAGAAACACATCGCCTGTCGCTACTCACCACCCGGAGACATCCTAACGGCCCCGCTGACTCAGCCACCCCTCCATCACCGCTCGTCCGAGAGTGCTGGGCCATCGCTGCTTGTCGAGGCAGGGATCTGCCCGCACATCCGTGACCTCTCTATCTCACTGCAGATCAAGACTGTGCAAAAAACAACTTTGCTGCATATAGCTCTGTGCACCGTCTGGGCTCGAGGCCCCCTGCGCGGCTGAGACATCTCGGCACCACTGCTATTCAGGTCTTCTGTGGCCCTCATGGAGAAGGGGGGAGGCAGGGGAAGAGGTGTTGGACCCCCATGAGCTGCATCCCAGCCTGTGCATCAGGCTGCACATCTTGCTCTTTCATGTCCATCCCAAATACAGCATCCTTCCCACTAAATTACAATGCAGCCGGGGAGGACGTGACCAATGTAAAAGAAATTTAAATTTACATTTGACATTTATGCCTGAATTGCGCTTTTGCTACAGAATTGGCTCAGCGACTCTCAGTGCAGAGCTGGTCTTTGGCTATGTATTTCCCAGTCTTGACTGGTTAGGTTATTAAAAAGAAAAGAAAAAGATATTTCAATTCCTCTGCCCTTTTATTTAGAAGGCAGCTAAAATGCTCCAGACTTTATGTATCCATTCTCCTCCTCAAGTCAGAAGGCGTTGTTCTGTCTGGTCTTTTATAGATCATACTCCCAAACCATCAAGTGAGGAGGAAAATGTTCCCCACCAGCAATTGTCCCTCGCCTTGCCATGAAGTGAGCGCGGGGCCAGACAGGGCGTAGGAAGCCTTCAGTGATTCTCCTGAGAGTTTTTTCTACTTCAGAGAGTACTTTCTGTCTGTAAGCAAGACCTCAAGCCTTGCAGCCTCCTCCCAAAAACACCTCAGAAAACATGCTTAGAACCATCTTTTGGAAAGGGAAATTTTGCATCCTCTGTGGACTTTCATTTTTATAAATCACACCTTTCTTTACTTGCACAAACACAAAAAATAGCTCTCCCACCAGCAAACCTGTTTGTTTTTTTTTCAAATGCCCAGCTCAAAATAAACAAAACAATGAGTGGGTTTTTTTAATGTAAGGAAAAAATATAACCCAAGGCTGAGGCTCTTTGCTAAGAATAATTTTAAAAAAGAACACTTCTAAAGGTCTGAAAATAGGTTTTTATAATTGGAAGTGCCTGCAAGGGCCTAAGTATAGCAGGCTTTATTACATCTCCGCTACCAGGTACTTAGGTGCTTCTCAGAACCTGCCATTAGCCAGGTCTGTTGAACGGGGCACACAATTATTTTTTTTATGAAAACACTGGCACGAGTTCACATGCAAGGAAGGTGTGGAGCCTTTGATCCCAAGCGCCAGGCAGATCCTTGAAAATGTCACAGAGTGATTCATGTGCCCAAGAAAAGGGAGATCTTCTGCTGAAGAAAAGCAGGTGTGAGGCCACTTCTAGCCAGGCTTTGTGCTGGTGGAGCAGAGCCACGAGGCTGGGGGTGGGGGGAGAAGAGCCCAGCAGAGCGGGATGCTCAGCTCCTGCCGTGGGACAGAGATCAGCTAGCCGAAACTTGCTCAGCCTCGGCACCGGCTTTCCCCTTCACGCAATAAACAGGACGTTTTTCGCTTGAGGTTCGTGAGCCTCATTTTGATGGGAGACCAAGTGACTTGGGACAGAAATAGTCCATACGTAAAAGATGGAAAGAGGGGTAAGAAAAAACAAATTTTTTTATTTGACTGTCTTAACATGGCCGGTGTGTTTGAATAGGTGGTAGGACGCCAGAATAGAAGGGATGACAGTGTGTCACCGTGCAGAAATACTTTGAGCTCAGAACATAAAGGCCAACATTTCCAAAGCGAGGGTCTAAAGTTAGGAACCTAAATCTGTCCAGGAGCACCGTTAGACTCCCTGTCGAAGCCTGGAGAGTCTCAGTGCTTGTGAAGCACCACGCCACTGATTTAAGAGACTGGGAACTTCAACTCCAAGCTGGACGTCTAATCCTACTGGGGGGCTCTGCCGAAAATCCCAGCACCGCTACCTGGGTTTGAGCATCCAGATGTGAGCAGGCTCAGCTGAGGGCAAAGCAAAGCAGAGCGAGGTCTTGCTTTGAAGAGACGCTGCTTCTAAATCTGCCTCTTTGGGGCGGAGGCTGCCTGGAGTATAAATCAATGACCACGCTGCATATGTGTGTTGTAAATAAGCGCTGGAGACCATCCAAGGGAGCCGGCTTCCTGGCCGAGGCGCCAAGAGTTGAACCTGGGCTCTACGAAGTCTAAAATGTGAGATAAGATAGCTTGTGTTAAAAAGCTAACCATCTGTAGCTGGGGGCTGCAACAACCCGTAGCTTCTGTGATTCGGCCACAGGGGCTTAACATCATTTTCCCCGCTGGTTTCGGGGACAGCTGTGTCTTTAAAAGGCTCCAGCCCAAACCGGTTGGAAATAGGGTTGAAAATGCCAGATCTCTGCCAAGCTCCCTGAACACCTCTGGGCTCTTGTTCACAGTCAGCTCGGCAGCCACTGACAAAGTCCCTAAAATTAGCTCCTAGGACCGCAGACATCTCCCTGCAGGCAGAGGAGGGGAGATCATGGGCACTGAGCTTTCTGCAGAAGCTGGGTTTGGGGAACACCACCAGCCCTGCTGCGGGGTTCACGACTCCCTCGGGCCCCTTCATCTTCTGTTTCGCAATGCTGCATCTTGCCGGGTGTGTGGCAAGGTCCATGGAGCTCCACGTGGGTCAGCCTGCTCCTCGGGGCAGTGCTGGTGGGGGACAGCAAGAGGGAAAATGATGCAATGGTGTACAAATGAAGGAAGCACAAATAATATCCCAAATCCCACAACCAAAACCCAAAGCTTAGCTCTCACATTTTGCCTTCTAAATGCATCTATGCTTAATGTCGCTAAAGAGAGGAACTCATTTCCAGATGGCTAAGCACGGCAGAGCTACCCTAGTCCTCTGCCTGGTACTCACCACTGCAAAAAGAGTGCATTTCTTCCCTTACGGTCTCACAACTGCATAGCCTGCAGTGTAGTCACCACAAAACATTGCCTTTGGGTGGGGGAGTTAAATATATTACTCTCCCTGACAACCCCTATCTCCTGCTTTCCTGCCATGCTTTGCAAGTGCCATGCTCTGTGGCCACTGCTTCTTTCTGGACGTGCATCCCCAATTGCTCGCATCAGCAAGCCCTCCAGTGGGGCTGCAGCTGGGAGCCCCAGCACCCATCACCAAGCATACTCGCAAGATGTTCAGCAAGGGAAGAGGGTGGGGAGGACCAGTCCAGGGGCTGTCAGGGCCACATTTAGGTCTGGGATGCAGAACTGAAGGGCAGCACCTCTGCCAGCTGGGAAGGGCTCAAGGAGGAGCAAGTGCTGGCCCCGCTCGCCGGGTCCTGGCTGCGAGCGGCTGAAGTCTGTGGCCACTGGATGCCTCTTAACATATTCCAGTGCCCTCAAGACAAGGTAAATTGGTGGTTGAGGCAAAACTCAGTTTTGTGTGCAGTTACACTGCGCTCCCTGAATTCTTGGTCAACCAATTTCTGTTTGTTTGTGTTATATACTCATTTCCCTTCCCACTTTAAAGGCCATTTTATGCTGGCAGAAGGTGCCATGCTGGCAGCTCTGGTTGACCCAAGAGTTAAATTTAAGCCCTCAGACAGGTAGAACGGAGGCTCTTTTTTCCCCCTTGCCCACCATGACGGTGGCCCTGGGCTCTGCCTTCCCCGGCCCAGCCCAGAGGGAGCCCATCCATGTGGCCGTTTGCCCTGGAGCATCTCTGCCAGCATTGACACCAGACAGAGCCAGCAGCAGAGTTCATATCACTGCGGGTAGCTGCCTAGCAGGGTCCAGCGAGGCAGGGAACCTGATCCTGCCTGGACACAAATTGAGTGCAGGGAGCAATACCCAGTATCGAACTCCATTTGACTCCAAATATGGACCAAGTCCCCCAGGTACTGGTGTCCTTCCTGCCTCAAAGGACAGTCCAGCAACCCTGACTGTAGGCAGCACTGAGGTATCTGCCTTTTAATCTCTAATGCAGACAGTCTCAGGCCCAGAAGCAAGTTTTTATGCACCTTTCAACAACTCTCCTGCTTTGGGAGGTTTAATCATTGCTACTGTATCTTCAGCCATTCACATTAATTACGCTGACATCCAACAATTCCCTCTGCTAAGCAAGGGGTGACCCCTGGGATTCACTGCCACAAACTGTGTGCTGACATTCTTATTCTCTACATTACATATTTTTTTGCTTTTCACATTCCTCAAGTATGCGTTCTGAATCAGGACAAAGCCTTGTAGACCTCGTTTGTATCTATTAATTAAGCTTCTCTCTCAGGCTACATCCATCCATTACTTTGCACTCTGCCCAGGCACTGAGCAAGCACGATCAAGACCTGTCTGTGTGCAGAGTTGAATGGAAGCTGCTTTAAAGCAGTTATCACCTTGAAAAACCCAAGCTCAGGTTACTGTAGGGTCAGTGCTATCCTATGGCATCCGATCAGTTCAGAGTTCAGACAGTATATCTGTATCTGACTGCAAAATACCTTGTAGGCATGCCCATAGCCCCAGGTCTGATCTAAAAGTAATCATTCACCTAACTCCTTTACACTTTTTTTTTTTTTTTCCCTGACAACTTTTTGTCAGTAAGCTTTGACAATCTCTTAATGAATCATTTCAATCAGTTTAGCTACCAGTTTGCTGCCTCATTTGGAGGTGTTCTGGCAGACCAACAAGGTCCAGCTTCCCCTTGTGAAGACTGGCTTCTTTGGAACCCACCCTGTTGCAATCGCTTAGGACATTGATAGTTTTGATTTTCATTAATTGTCAGTCCATCCCATGCCCTTGATGCAGACACGCTCATCTAGCTCCCACTGTTCCTAGCCTGCCAGTCCCCTACAGGTGCTTAAAAGCAGCAGGTAAAGGCATTTTCACATTTTCAGCCCCCTTGTTCTCCAGCTGGCTCCCCACATAGGGACTCAGTTCCCATCATGAGATGACAAAACACTCACGTTTTTCAAAACCACCTAACATCCGAAAGGAGAGCGTGAGGTTTTCTGGAAGCCCGGGTGAACACGAAAGAGGGGAAAGCTATTCATTGGGGCACTGGCGAAGGAAAGCACAAGCAGTCTTGGACGATGCCTAGCTCCTTGCCTGCGGCGGGATGGACACTTGCCACTGAAGCACTGACACCTCCTTGGGTTTAAACAAGGTTGTGCGCATGGTGCTCTGCTAGGTGCTCTTGATAGGAGTTCAGCCACTAATTTGCCCTAGAGTGGCTCAGATATTTCTGCCCAGCCCTTGGTAAAATATTTACTATGCCTTCTTATCACTTCCCTAGAAGGTTTTGTTGGAGCTGACACATTAATTTCTTCAGGATCTAACTCGGGGTTTTTCTACGCAGTTCTGGAACATGTCCAACAGCATTAAGAAAAAAACCCTTCCTTTCACAGTCCATTTTTTTAGGCAGAATTTCACCTGAAACCTGGACTCTATCTGGCATTGAGATGGCTGCACGGAGTCACCCTTCTCTGTCCTGAGGATGGCTGCAACCATTGATTTGTATGCAGGCAAAAGCATGCCCTAATAAGGTAGTTGTCACATCTCCAGGAGAAGGATAATAATTAATGAGCTTAAGGAGAGCAAGGGAGAGCCAAGTTAGAGACTGGGGAATGCTTTCTAATGCTAAGGGTGTGAGGCAGTAGCTCAGGGTGCCTGGGAAGGCCACAGAGCATGTTTAAGGGGAGGTGATGCACACACCTGTACAGGGCAGGTGAGCCCAAGCCACAAGGCCTGGCAGCACCAGGTGGGCTCTCAGGTTCCTTCTGCCCTTGGTTTGCTGTGGTGCTGTCCTCCAGCATCCCGCTCTTACCACAAACATTTTCCACCAGCTCATTGCTTCCCATTATCCTTTCTAACAAATTCCCATTCCTCCCTTCCAAAGTTACGTGTTTGGTCTTTGCTATACCTCTCGCTGGAGTCATATCTGTGTTTTGCCCGTCTGTTTTTCTTCTTGATATCCGCATATGGGAAGATGCTTTTGGTGCAGCTGCAATTGGGTTATTTGCTAGTGCTTCCCTAGCTTCGATACATCTCTGCTGTAATTTCAGCTTGACACTCCAAAGGGTTCAGCAAGGTTCTATCGATGCTGGATCTCATCCAGTCATGCAAACAAGCAAGCCTTCACTCAGGATTACCACCAAGAAATTCCTTCCTAGGATAAATGAATGGCTGATGATGATGAACAGATATAGCCTGCCATTGTCTCGTGGTGTTTGGTAACTATCAGAAAGTTTTCTATTTCATTTAAATAGAATTTCTTATGAAAAAGCCCTTGTGAGCCAAAGCGTTAGACAAAGGCCACATTCAGCTCCTCCAAAATGTACATGAAAATTGAATTAACATCCCATGTGTTACATACAGTACCTGTGCAGCGGAGCGGCTCCCAGGCAGGGCAAGACAGAACAATGTCATTGTCTGTTCCCCACAGACCTCCTCCGAAATTGTCACCTACATGACGGGATCTTTCCATGTGACATTCACTGGAGGACAGATCGTCTGTGGCACAGGGCACAGGCTGAAGTGTGCCTGGGAAGCCCTTGCTGCAATCATGGGCCAAGCCGTGCAAACTCAATACATAAAATCTCAGAGCTGATGTCTGAAAGCTCCATTTTGTGCCTTAAACGGCACAATATTATCTCCATCCCCGGATCCCCAAACCTCACCCTCCTCTCCCTCTCCCAGCCAGAATGAAGCAGTGGTCATTGACTTCTCTGTACTTAATCTCACACGTGTCTCCATCCACAACAGACCTGCACGCACCTAGCTGCAGTACAGATGATCTTAGCACCCATCCAGTTACTCCCCTGGGGACGTAAGGGAGCAGAAGGGCAAATGAACATCATGTCAACACTGAACTGAACCGTCCTCTTTCTACACCCGCATCAGAAACGAGACCCCAGCCAGCACTGAGGCAACCCCTCGGTGGTTGGGAAGGACAGGAGGTGGGGTGGAAGCCGTAGGGAGAGCAGAAGTTCTCCCAGCGTCCTTCCTGGCTGCCCACTTGGGGTCTTCCCAGGCGGTGAGGTGCCACTTTTCCTTCACCTCCTTGTCCTCCTGCTCTAGCAGCCTAACCAAAGGGCAAGGTGGTGGTGATGGGCTGGGGTAGGGTGGCAAAGGGGAGGGAACAAGGGAACAGGCTTGCCCATCGTTTCCTCCCAGAGCTTTTTGCCCCAAGGCCCTTGCTGCTCGCCCAGGGTTCCTCCTGCCACGTCCATCCTCACCTCTGTGCTTTTTTGTTTGCTTTTTATTACAAAACTGATCAGCCTGTTGTCAGGGTGCCAGCCATTGTATTTGGCGATGGAAGGAGAGGATTATCATTAGCCCTGCATTCGTGTGCAGCTACCCCAAACAAGGATTAGCACATCGTTGTATTCACACCAGTAACCCAGGCAGTGCTGCCCGCTCTAGGAAGCGCGCACTCTGGCCTGGAGACAATTTATCTCACAGGTGAGTAAACAAAGGCAGGAAGAGCCTGACAGGAAGGTAGGGAACCGGGAGAGGAGATAGAGATGCGAACGCCTAAGCCCAGACACAGCAACCTCAGCAGCCAGAGGTGGAAACCACAACCTGGAGTCATCTCCTTTGACCAGGGCATATCCAGGAGCACCTTACATCCCCACTGAGTGGGCTTTATCTGGTAGCACTCCTATGTACTTCACTGTCCTGGGTTTTTCCAGGAGCTCCTTCAGGTCTCCATCATCCATTGACCAGAGCTTGGAGTAGGAAGAGCCACCACTTAGAAGTGTCTTTTTTTCCGTAGAGGATTTGGGAGCCCAGCTTAGAGGAAAGGTAATTTTTCCACCATGCAAAAGCTAGGTCAGAGGACTCTGACCCTTGTAAAATAATCCCAGGGATCTACCATTCCTGCCATCACCAATCATAAAGTATCTACTCATAGGCAAAGGCGTCAGTGTTTGGTAAATCCCCGTGTTTGTCAGTGCATCCTTGGGCCTGCCACCCACCAGTGTCCCATTAGGTCCCTTGTTCCAAAAAGGCAGCATTGGAAAAGCAAAAGAAACCCAAAACATTGCTGACCAAAGCAGACAGTTTCTGCAAGCATTTTTTCATTGAGATTAAAAAGCCTTTTTTCATTAAAGCTTTTTTTTTTTTTTAAAGGTGTAGGGGAAAATTTGATTGTGAAAATAGATGTTGTCCACTACGATGGCAATGTAGCAGTGACATCTTATTTCAAGATTAAGCTACTTGCAAGCAGGGGCATGGGACAGACAAGGAACATTTTTTCCTTCCGCTTGTGCTACAGTTTTTTCCACAGTTGGACGAAGGAGTTGTGGAACAATTTGAAGTCACTTTCTTCTGGAATATCAAACACTTCCTAGGCTTTGAAGACTGAGTGTCTTGCCTTGGTAGTTGTGTTTGGAGGACTGACTGACCACGGTAGACTTCCCAGAGGAGTTCTCCATGCAGGTTAAGGTGTCTTTGCAGAGCTTTTCTGGGGATCCAGCAGAAGAATAGGAAAATATTTTCCCAAGTACAAACTACACCAACTGTGGTGGGGTGTGCTTCAGAAAATACCATGAAAGTGAGTATGCAACTGTGGAAAATGGGAAGCTTGGGAGAGTTCAGATTTTAGGGCTGATGGAGAAGCCTTGTGGAGGAAAGGGAGAGGCTGGGGAAGGTCCGCCATCTCTAGGTCTAACACTTAAGTTTGGTAAAGAGGGAGCGGGTTTGGAAACATTTCTGTTCGTGGAGAGAAATTTATTTTTGCCTGCAGAACAGATAAAAAATCCAAACAAATGAGGCTTATCCAAACCTTGCAGAAATGTTTGATAGTCACCATCCTTTTGAGGGACTAAATTCAATCTCTGGCTTGTTTCATCCAGATAAGGCTGGCGTTCATGCTGCACAAGAAAATAAGCCTGCCTCCCCATCTTGATTTTATTTTTTCTCTTTTTGAAATGGTCTAGCTGAATATGTTTGAGTCAGGACTCATTTTCAAATGCAAACAGAAGCCAGGATCCCGATTCCCAGCGAAAGACTGTGCAAGTTATGTACCTAACACGAAGGTTTTGTGCTTAAAAGCTCTCCTGGCTATGGCCAGTAAAACATCCTTTGTGTTACTTTCGTGTGAAAGAGTCTTCCTCTAGCTCTTTGCTGGCTGGATGAGGACTAGGCACCATCAAAGCTGTTCGGGAGAATACAGTCCATGGAGTGTCAGGTCCAAACTGTGACACAAAGCAATATTTGGGTCATTGAGAGGGAACATAACACAAAACTCTCGGTTTAAGTAAAAAAGTGACATTCAGGTAAAAGAATGAAATAAAAGTACCACACTCTGGAAATGTCATCTTTCAGACAGTCACCTCTTCTGGTGCCTTTCAGGACCTTCTGGTGTGCCACAAAGAAGAAAGATTGCTTTCACTTATTTCATGCCAGATAATTAAAAGTCAAATATGTACACATCAAAAGACACGTGTGCAATTTAAAAAGTATTTCATCCTGGCTACTGGGCTTACATCCTTAGATGGTGTAAATCCACATGGCTACATCTTTCACACGTGGGCTTCGCTGTCACTCAAGGTAACACCCCATTTCTGCCCCTAGCCCACTCTCTACGAAAGTTTTGTGATTTTCCTTTTGGAAACCCTCCCAGAAGTTAAATGTATTGGTAATATATAGCAGTCATAATTCCTCAGAGCTGTGGTACTCCTTGGTCAGCTTCCTTTTTTTCCAGCTGGGGACAGCGGCCTCAGCTGCTGAGCAATACTTTCCTACTTCCAGCATTAGCAGTACCCATTCCCAAGTGCCAGCCTCTCTTCCCAGCCTGCAGCCCCATTTCTGCTTGAAAACCTTACTTCTGCAATTGAATTTTTGCCAGGTGGATGCACTCTTGCAAATCACCTTGGGGTCAAGACTTCTGGTTTAGGAACAGCTGTGTTACATGCCATGGGGTTTATACCCCCTCCCAGTACATAATTTTCAAGTCCTTCCCATCTCAAGTCTTGCAGTTCACATCAGCACCAAAACTGTCAACTCCTTTTAGTAAATCTCCAGAATTTGTGGTTTGCTCGCATATTGTGTCATGGGGTTTTACAGGATAATTCTGCCAAGAATCACAAAACCATTACTTTTTCTCAGTTTGAAGATGGAATGGCTGAGTTTGACTTCCTTGCTTCATTCTCCATCCTCTAATCTCTCTCCCATTTCTTTTTTATTGGTCTCCTCTATATCCTTCTTTTTACCTGTGCAGTTTCCCAGATAAGCAACATTAAGCTATTTATAAACACATTTTATATATATATATATTTTTACATATTTCAAAAACATAGAAGTGATCTAACCTCTCAAGAAAAGCCACACACACAACTTTTTTTGGCTCCATTTTTACTCAACTTTGTCTCGGTTGTAGTTAGTGGTTTGGCAGATCTTTGTGTATTTTTGGATCAAACACTCACGCCAGGGAACACAAAGGGTCCTGGTATGAAATTCAGAGGAAGACCTCAAAGAGGGGTATTTATTTTTGTTAAAAATAGTTCAGCCCATCTCTATCTGTATTGAAATTGGCAAAAGAACGGGTATGATTTTCATTTTTTTGCAATGCTTCATTTTAAACATTTGATAAAAATAGTCAATAACAAAAAAGCCAGTTTATTTTTACTGCAATGCAAATTTTTTTCTCTGCTGTTCAAGTCCTAGATGACAAATATAGGCCATGGGGATAGCATGCTAAGAGGAAAAGCAGAAGACTTTTCCTTCTCATTTCCACTAAACTGAGCATGTAACCAAAAGTCTGCTGACCCCTTCATCTGATATCTTCTGTCTTTCTCCTGCGTATACACCACCTCCAGTCCCATCTTTATAAATATTTCCATGCTCATGTCTGTGCTAGTAACTTTTGCAATTAGTCTGTATTTCTCTCAGGAAGATTTGTCTTTAAAAGAGACTTTCGCATGCCCAGTAGCTACCATCCCACCAAACAGCATAGCCCAAGACATCATTTAAGAAGGGCACCTCTCAAGTTTTTAATGTACTCCTAGATCACGTTTTCCTCTACTTAAGGTCCTGCTCCTGAAAACTTGGCCCATGGTAAGAATGCCAAGAAGGGTATGATGGAGAAAGCCGTCTTTGTGGCAAATGGGAGGTGTCCCCCATGTGCTCTCCATCAAGCATTCCTCATCCACCAGGAAGGTGGAAGGCTAAACCTCCCGGATGCAGGCATCAGCTGCCAAAACCCACTTAGGTAGCACCAGAGAACCGTGTGGCCGTGCAGATTTACGCCTCCTAGGGACAAAAGATACTACGCAGAACGAGGTGGCGTTTTAACATGGTGTGTAGCTTTTAGGGCATCCAATCTGACCTCAGATCTGTAAGAAGTTAGCAGTACTGTCAGGAACATCTAAGGAAACTCAAGCTCCACATTCAGCTGTGACCAGGAGCAGCAGCCCTTCAGAGGACTGTGAAGGGTTGAACTATATAGGACCATGCAAGATTGTGTGTGATGCTGTACAAACACAGCAGAACAAAAGCTAATCCTTGCCCTGAAGGGTTTTGATGAGAGAAGAAAAGATTCTTTGCAAAAAAAGCCTCACCCCAGACATTCAAGTGTACAGGAATGAGTCATGTGGTCAAATGTTGTAGTGGTACCTGAGAAAGAGGTGGTTTCTCAGGACTTTGGCAAAACCCCTCCTGCCACAGATCATTTAGAGTGCTCAAACTGCACTGAAGCAGATCTTACGTTAAAAAAAATAACCCTAATGTGTTTTTTTCCTAGCAGACTGCTGTATGCAGCATCTCGTGCCATGACCAGCACATTAGCACTGGTTAGCACTGGTGGGTGTGGAGGACATCAGGAAATCACTGTGTGTATTTTTAAGCCATTTAAGTTCTGGTGGTATATACCCTGGGATTTCAGCTCAGTCAACTTCCAGCTGTACCATCTTAAGCCATGCTGAAGGAAATGGATGTACTCTTCCATTTGATACTTTCCACAATAAAGCCAGGGAATTTCTCATAAATCACATCCTTGCTAGATCAAACTGTGAGGCTGGGGAAGGGATAATGGCAACAACTTTGATTTATTTTTCTTTGTCCAGCTGACACTTCTGATCTTCACAAAGGGACTCAGAAACTGCAAAAAAACCTTTCCGTAACATAATGCAGTCTCCAGAAACTAGACAAATGAAAACCACAGTCAGAGAGACCCTGCCTTTCTCCACTGTGCAGAGTGTTATTTCTTTTTCCCAGGAAGCATATTGAGGAGTAGACCATGCACACCACACAAAGAGAAGATCACATTTCCTTCCCAGGTTCCTTTTGTTAATAATAATTATAAGCCAACACTTAGTCTTGGAGTCACATGTCTAGTGGTGAGAGATGGGCTCTGTCTCTAATCCTGGTCCTCCTCTCCCATTATTGTTTCATTGACTACTATTGACTTTATAGTGTGGCTGGAAGCCAGAAATGAAAGGGAGAATTGGAATGGCAAAACTGGTGGGGCAGGTTTCCCTGGCCAATGTTGCAACAGGCAGAAAATAAATAAATTAAATAATGCCATTAATCAACAGCCAGGATGCAGGTTCTTCTAGGGTCACTGTGCACATATGTTGCAGCTTGAAGACAATGGCCTTGAAGACCTATTTGAGTCTTGGAAGTGCAATTACATTTCCATAGTCTCACTCCACACCTGAGGTTAGCCCAGTCTTACATGGCCTCTGGATTCACCAGTAAATGCCCAGTTGAAATAAACTCATCTTCAAATCTGTTTTTTTTTCAAATCAGACCTTCAGATCACATCCTCAGATGTTTTTTTTTTAGAAAATTTCCAGGAGGGACTTCCTGATGTGAGACGAGTTACTGTCATGTTACGTTCTGGATAGAAGAGCCAGAGTGAGACAGAAGAGCCAGAGTGAGACAAAGAAAATCACTTCATGCTGTGATCTTGCTGCCACCGTCCGAGGGACCAGGTTCTCAAGCTGTATGAATGGGCCCTTCGTATCACAGTCATTTAAATGCATGAGCTGAGATTCTGTCCCAAGATCTTCCTCAGTTGTTGCGGCAACCCATTCCTAGCGTGATTTACTACATAGTCATCATATGGAGGGATTAGATTCTGCAAGGAGAGGATGTAGAATGTAATGTGCACGCACCATGAGCATCACTGGCTTTTTTCCAGTATGGAGAGCAAAGCTACCCCACGGAAGACAAGTATAGGGTCTCTTGTGCTGAGACTTCAAAGAAAGCTCTGAATTATCCCCCTCTGCCTCCTTGAGATGGGTAGCAGCCACCCCAAGCCATCTAATGGTTTACTCCAAGGATGGAGTGGGGCTGAGAGCAAGGATTTTCCCCCTACTTAGTCTGGGGACATCTGAGTCTGGGTCAGAGAATGAAGGGAGGTGGAGACAAGAAACAAACCCTTCTAGCTGAGAGCAAAGGGATCCAGCAGGTACTCAGCTCCTTCCCCTATGGATGGAGTCCCATGCCTGGTGCTGGGTAGGTAGAGAGGAGGGGTCACCATTAAGTCAAACTGGCATGGACACTACAGCTCCCAGAAGAGGCAGCAGCCTGGTGAAGAGTGTGATGATACAACTTTTAACAAATGGTTCAGGAAACAACTCTGATTTTAAACAAACACTCCAACCAGAGCAGACAGAACTGCTTCCAGCAGAGTCTGGCTCTACTGCACTCTGGAAATCACACCTCCTTAAAGGCAATTGGAGCCACTTACCCGAAAATTAACTTACCTAAAGTTTCTTTTGAGATGTGAGGTTCTCGTGACAGCAACCAATGATCCCAGTAAATGCTTCAAGGTACTTCAATCAGAGTGACATAGGGTGCTAGTCTTAATATACAGCTGTCCATGGACTGTTCAGAACTACAAGTGACAGTCTCAATTCAGAAAGAGTTGCACCCTTTATGCAGTAATTTCATATATGACCTGGTCTTGACAGAGAAGAGGAACTGATCAGTGACCGTATTAGTGGTTGCCTACATCCAAATAATCATGATTTGACCGTACTTGCTAAGTTTATGCAAGTTAAATCCAAACTCAGTACTACATGTGGATGGCATGAAGTACTGCAAGTGAATACTTAGGACAAGTTCTATGAACCTGAGGCTGGTTAGAGGAAAGAATTTCAAACAGAGAAAAATAATAATCAGGAACTTGTTCAGGGACATGCTGATGGTAACTCTGCGAAATGAACTAAGAGGGATTCTTGAACTCACCAAGGAAATCAAATTGCGAAATGGATGAGGACATTGGCATGAAGAAAATGGGGTGGGAAGTCATATCCCTGGAGAAAATAACAGGGATAACTGCACAATAGGTACTGGATTGTGCATTCTTCTAGCAAGTCTCACTGGTGACCATAAACGGGGAAAGTCCTGATTCAACATCACGTGGAGCAGCACAGATAGCAGAAGAATTGAGGGACCCTTGGAAAGGACCCAAAGAAGAGCAAGGTTCAAATAACCTACCAACAATCCCTTTAGCCCCGTCAGTGACAGAATGCGAGGATGAACTAACTACTGGTTAGCTGAGGGAGGTGACGTTGAAGGTCTGGGTTTTGCAGGGCACTAGGTCACATCCCCTGTATAAACAGGATGGCAGGCATGCTGCTGGTGAGGAGGGAGAACTAATCTTCCTAGTCTGAGTCTAGCAGCAATGAAGGCATTACACAACGCAACAACTGTGGGTTAAGGAACTACAAACAAGGTTGGCATGTTGCAAAATGATTTAATTGTGTGACAAAGAACGTGAAGAGAAGACGTTTTCCATTTGCTTTTATGTAGCCATTAGGCGTCTGGGTAGCAGGCAAGAGGAACTGGAAATTCTCATTAGTGAGAAGAAATGTGATATAATCAGCATTACTCAAATCTGCTGGTTTCAATTTGCATGATCGGAATGTTAAAATAACTGGTTATAACCTGCTTAGGAAAGATAGAGTCGGTGAAAATGGACCGTGTGAATCATGCCATAAAATCAGACCATAGAATAGGAATTACTCCACAGCCTCCGTGAGAAATGCATGGAAAGAAAGACGATGTTGCAGGGGACTTCCGTATGCTGGAAGCTCCAGACAGCCACTGAGAAAGCATCCTGATTTGGGGAGAGCTATAGGCTGTTTTCTAGCACAAGCGGCCATCATGTGGTAACTCTTCTGGACTTTGTTCTGACAAAGATCAATTAATTACTGGGCTGAGAGTTGACAGTTGTCAAGGGAACAGTGAGGATGACCTGATTATGTTCAATATGGGCAAATAGAGGGCTGTCCCTAATGGTTTTATGTGCACTGGGACTTCAAAAGAGCTAATTTCTCAAACCCAGAGAAAATTAGGAATTAGCCTGATTGTGAGGAAAAACTGAGATAGGAAAAAAATGTGAATGAAAGTAGGAATGTCCAGGAAAATTGTATTAGATGGCCAATAGCTGCAAGCCTACAAAAAAGAACTAGCACAGCATTAGAGAAGAGCTTTGTGGTGAAGTTGAGAGGAGTGATAAGGAGGAAAAAAAAAGACTTTTCAGTAAACAGATGAGAAAAGAATAGACTTTTAAAACTTCAGAGTTTTAAAATTGAAGGTTTTAAATTGTAAGAGTATCTAGGGGAAAATACACAGCCAATAGGACCCAAGGCAACTAGAAGGACATTTTCAAAAGGATATTCAGAAGAAAGGAAACTGGAGTAATCACTCAGGCTCATTACTGGATGAAGACAGTAAAAGCAGGAACGATAACATGAAGAGGCAGAAGCAGTTCAGCAAGTATTCCTGCTTGGGTGTTAAACGTCTTTGGAAGTTAAACGTCTATTAAAGACAAAGCATTTCTAAATCAGCAGACCCAAATAATCTGCATTCAGGAATCATAAAATTGTTAGCTGAGGCCTGTTGGGATTAATTTTGAAAGCGTCTTGTGAAATGGGAGATTCCAGAAAACAGAAGGAACATTAGCAGGATGCCAGTTCAAACAGGGCAAGCTGGATGAGCAAGGTAACTGTAGAACACTTACCCGAATCCCAGTCCAAGCAAAATGGAAAAACTGACATGGGACTCAACTGATAAAGAATAAAAGGACAAAAAAACCCCAATTAATTCCTATAACATGGCATTGTGGAAAGTATGTCTCATAGAATAACTATAATAGCACTCTTTTGACGAGTTTACAGGAATGGCCAGTAAAGTCATTAGTAAACTGCTATGTGATAGTCTCCCTTAGCACTGATTACAAATTAGCATAACCAAACATCAGGAAAGCACAGGTGAGATGGAATGAAGAACAAAGTGGCTGACAGATTTAAAGCAGCTGTCATCAGAGAGCTCTTGCTGACGGAGGATGTGCCGCTGGTGAGAGTGGTAGTAGGCTCTGTGCTAGTCAACATGTTCATCAGTGAGACGGAAGCTTGAAATTACCACAGATAATCATTTGTTAATGACACAAAGATTGGCAGATGGGTAAACAGTGTCGAAGGCATGGCAATCACACTGCCTGACAGTATCACTTGATAAATTAGGCCCTTCAAACAACACATATTTAATGAAGCAAATGCTAATATACGCATCTAGGAACAAGGAACCCAAGCCATTCATACAGCCTGGGGATGACGTTCTGGAAAGGGAAGATTCTGAAGAGGATTAAGGGGGAGAAGAGGATAACTGAACTTACCAAGTCTAGGGCTCTCTTAGGGCTAATACAATCCCTTGAGATATAAAAAGGCTCATTGAAGAAGGCAACCTTTCTGTGGCACTGCTGAAAAAAATGCCAGAATGCAGCAGTCAATTCTGCTGGCAGTTTTTAGAACATACTTGAACTTTGAGGGAGAGTGCTCGTAAAAGAGCCACATAGAAGTCTCTATGGATGTAGAAAATTTTCTTATGGAGTGTGACTTAGGAAAAAAACCAAACTAGGCTGCAAGGGACTGCTTCAGGCCACTCAAAGCAGGACCAACTTCAAAGCTAGCAGGTTGCTCAATGCCTTATCTGCCCAGATTTTGAAAGTCTCTGGCAATCTTCAGTGCCTTACTACTCTCCACAGTGAAGACTTTATGTCCATTCAGAAAATGCCCTTGCTGCAACTTGCGGCAGTTGCTTCTCATTCTTCCATAGTGACGGTCCACGAGAAGTCTGTCTCCACCACCCATCAGGCAGTGGAAAACAGCAAGCGTCTCCCCCTTAGCCTTCACTTCTCCAGGATGAGCAGTTCCAGTGCCCTCAGCCTCTCCTCCCACACCGTATATGTCCCAGCTGCCAGCTATTTTAGTGGTCCTCTGCTGGACTCTCGCCAGTTTACCAGTATCGTTCTTATAGAGCTCTATTTGTTCTGCCTATCTAAAGCCAGAGTGAGAGAGGATTTAAAGATGTGAGGCTTCTGTAAGCCAGAAGGAAAGGAAGATCAAGGATCTACAACTGAAAGCTGAAGCCAGATAAATTGGATTACAGTGCGGGTGCTTAGCTACTAAGCAGCCAGTGCAGGTACTGGATTCTCTGTTGCTTGATGTCTTCAAATCAAGGCCAGATGCTTGTCGGGACATTATTATTCAACCTAACAGCACAATCTTGCCTGGGCTCAAGGCAAGGCTAACAAGAGATGAAGTTGTGAGTTGGTGATATGTGGACTGCACAACCCAACTGCCTCTAAACTATGAATTGTTTTCGGAATAGTGCCTTCAAGGTCCAAACTACTGTAAATTCACCAAAAAAAGCCCAGACTGATTCTTGGGAGAAATCAGATAAGCAAAGAAGAACCCAAATATACTATATATTGGATCAGAGAAAGAAGTTCGTAATAGTGGATGTCCCTGATCGAGTTTTCCCTGTTTGGAGACTAACTGGACTTCTGGGGGCTGTGTCTCAGGAGACTTTCTTGGTCTCTCAGAAGAAGATCCTGCAGCTGGACAACCTTTGGCCCTAAGAACCAGGGCCTTAAAAATATTATCTTCTGTAATAAGAAGCGTGTGATTGACTTGAGGCCACAGTTTGTCTTTTCAGGGATACATAATAGATATAAGTACACAGAGATATGCTTTGCATGGAGGTTTTGAACACCATTAGTCTATATTCAAAAGGTAGAGGTGGCATATTCAGGCGTCAGAAGACAATTTCCTGAAAGCAACACCTTCCCTTGTTGCTTACCCACAGGGCCATGAAGGGAATCTGTGTCAGGTTAGACTGTAATCTCAGATTTAGGAGATTTACAGACTCAGTCAGTGGAAGGAAGAGTTGATGTGATTTACCTAAGCTTCTGTGACGCATTTGGCTTGGTATCACACAATATTTTTATTAAGGAAATATGTAATATGAGGCACTCTTGAAATGATTAACAGTCAACTAATAAGTAGAGTTTCGAGTGTCATTCTAAATGGGGAGCTGTTTCTCATCTATTTCCTGCAGAATTTCCCCAGACATCAGCTCTAGACTCTCTGCTATTTAACATTTATATCAATGACCTGGAAGAAGACATAACTCCATTAATAATAGTCTCATCCATCCTTAGAGAGGTGTGACATATGTGCTGGGCATGACAAATTTCCCTCTAAAAAAGCTTATACTTCTCCAAAGGGTAGAGGGAGGCCAGAAAACTGTCTTAGACCAGAGGTGTAATTTTAGGTAGCTAGTTAGGCGAGATGGATCCCATGCTTAGACATTGAGTTGACACTTATGGTGTGCTTCACAAAAAAGAAAGGGATGTTTTGATCAACATCTTTAGCGGAAAAGAAATTTGACAATTATACACTAGACTGAAAAGATAGAAGGTCTTCTATCTGGGACAGAAAGAGACACACTAGAAGCAAGGCAGCAGTCAGCTAGCTACTGGGGCAATGCACTGAGGGTTGTGAGGAATTCTCTGCCATGGAAAATTTTTCAATCAAGACTGTCTGTGTTCTAAAGGGTCCTCTGTAATCCAAGCAAGTGCCAATTCAAGGTTGCTTGGTAGCTTGTGGTATATATGAGTTAAAACTAAATGATCCCCTTCTGACCTTAAAAACCTGTGACTCTTTATGCCATACCTGCATGCTCTGCAGTTCTTAGCTTTGGAAGGAGTCTCCTGCTGCAGTTTTTAGTGAAGCGGTAAGAGTGTAACCGCCTGGCAGTTTCCTGTGATCTGGCATGCAACGTCAACTCATGATGCCTCTGAAGAAGGCATCTTTTTGTCTGGTGATAGTTACTAGAAGCAGAGATGGCCATTTAAACACGACAGTTTGAGATTGTCCGTAGTACGATTTTCTGTTTGACATTTTCGAGACAAAGTTGTACCTGCTTTGGCTGGCAAATTGCTGTCTGGGAAAGGGGAATTGGAGGCTTCATCGAACTGTAGAGCAACAAGCACCCAGGTCAAAACGCAGGCTGTAGGCATGGCAGGAGGAGGCTGGGCATTTTATACGGAAGTTTAGAGCTCTGCTAATTAATTGTCTGGACTTGCAATTCCTACTCCACAAATAGGAGGCTCTAAGAGCGCTTCCAGTGAAGGCTCACTGCAGGGATTTGGTACAACTCTCCAGGAGCAATGTGGAGCATTACCAGAGTTTTAATTAACAGGTCCCTTGCTAGTGCAAGAGAATTAGAAAGAGCTATAGCTTATACTAGTCTTGCTGTCTTGTACTTTGTGCTTGTGGCTTTTGGTCCTTTTTTACATTAGTTACAGGTGCTTTCCTAAAGGACTATTTTCAGGATGCGAGGAGGTGTCCCATAGTCATACTGCGTCTTATGTCTGATGGTGTAGAGCACATGTGCTCCTGCTGGCAAAGGCAACAGTTGTCTAGCTGTTAAATGGTAGGCTTGATGACCAGAAAGATGCTATTATGCTCCAGCACTCTGGGGAGGCCCCCCTTCCCAGGGCTGGCATTTCAGGCTGCAATCTCACTTTCCTCTGCTGGGATGACTGCTGGACCAGCCCTTATCTTGGAGGCACTCTAGTATGCTGCAGAATCAAATATATCGGAGAAATTCGATCATCTAGAACAGTAGGTTTCCACTGCTTGCTCGAACCTGTGTGTTGGGAAGCAGTGATTCATAAGTGGCATTATGGAGAATCATACAAGGAAACCAGTACCCAGTGGTTTACACACAACAGGACTAGCGACAGACACCTTTTATTTCCCACTTCATGTTAAAATGCAATCTTTCTTCTATGAGAACAAGCATATGCATTCTTACTCTGTTGTGGCCACTCCACTAGGCTATTCAACAGGACAAATTCAGAATAGCAATAGCTGGAAAATAACCATTATATCCTGAATTTGCACAAAACTGTAAACTCAGTCTGCAAAGAGGTGACTTTGTTTTCCCCTCAATCTGGTTTTGATGTTCTCTTTCTCCTTCCTTTTATGTAAAACTCTCCACCCCAGAAGGCAGGCAGGCAGCCAATCCACCTCTCTGCTCCACTCCAAAATAAATGTTAGATGCTAAAGAATGCACAAAAGGGAACTGTGAAAAGATTTGTAAAAAGGATTGCTTTCTAGATTTTTTTTTTCCCTAATTTTGAAAGATTTTGTGTTTTTTCCACAGTGCACTCTACTTGGTTTCACAGAGTGGAACTAAACTGTGGCTCAGCCTGACTGTTTGACAGGTCAGAGGACATCTGCCACACAGATAGACCTGATACACCAAAAATGCCACACACCTTTCCTCTACTACATTCCTCCTCTGACAAAAACAACATACCATGGGCTGATAAAACGAGCACTGCGTTGAGAGATTTGTCCAAAATACTGGACACCTCTGTAGTAGATCTGAAATATTGCTTGTTAGATCCATATCCAGGGTGATGTAGATCTGGCATAGCTCTACCCAAGACCGGATTCTCAACTGGAAAAAAATCCCTTGACTGCACCAGGGCTAAAATGATTTACAGCAGCTGGGGATATATGCCTGCAGCGCAGAAAATGGTGTTTGTATACATTGGATGCTCTGTTTGCCCTGCGCAATCCAGGGAGTCTTTGCTCACTGGCAGTTATTCCCTGGCCACTCTTCCTTTCTCTGAACTGGTACATCTCATCATTCTGTGTCCCAGATTTACACCTTTAGAAGAAGACCGGGAATTATTGAGCTTGAGTGGTGATTGTTACAACTCTTGCAGAGATGCAGCCCAAAGAGCCACACTAGAAACACCAGCCTCTTGGCTAAGCAGGCACCATCCCAGTGCACAGCCAGGAGAAGATGTGGAGTCCCTGTAGCACAACTTGTTTCCCAATGCCCTCTACAGAGATGCCATCGAGGCTGCGGTGTAGAGCATGTGGTCCGGGGTTGGAGGTATTTGCTCCACACAACCCCTCGGAGCTCAGAGAAGCTCTTGCAATGCTGATGTTACGGTTGCATCTGTGGATGGTCAGTGCCTGGATGGCTGGGATCCAGGCTCCCTCACGAATAAAGCATGTGGAGATACTGAAACTCCAGCTGTTGTGCCCAAATTCCACTGTCTACTGCAGGGAAAGACAGATTGCTCACAAAAGGGCAAGTGTGAGTGACTGGCCACAGAGATCTGTTCTCCGCAGTCCGTCAAATATTTCCATGTGCTCCATTCCAAAATATTGATGTGCCGAACCTTGGGAGCTTTATATTTAGCAAGGAGCATAAATCATAGATGCAGGGGGCAGCTTCTGTAATGTTTCCTGGCTTATCGACTGTACTACTAATAGCTCAGAGGAGGTTGTAAATTGGACTGTGAACACCGCAGTGCAAGCAGGAAAAAAACCTCCATTTACGTCTGGCGTAGGCTGGGAAGTGCTTTCTGGTGACAGGTCCTCTGGGCCCTGTCAGGAACCTCCTGGAAAGGCTCCCAGGGAGCTGTGAGGTGTCAGTGAAACAAATGGGACCCCATCAATTCACAAACCTGAGGGTGACACTGGTGCGTGGATTTCCCTGGATTTACACTGAGGATCTAGGCGTAGAGTCTCTGTTACTGCTGCGTCCAAAGGGGAGCCATCAGGCAGAAAAGCAGGGTAGATGGAGGGGGCAGAAGGTGATGAAGGGGGCTCCTGGCATTATTTCACCTTCCCTGGAGTCCCAGCAGCTGCATGGGAGTGCTAAGAGACCCCAGAGGAGCACAGACATTTGCCACAGCCTTTCAAAGACCGTGGCACATGTCCTAAGGCAGAATGTGATGAAGAAGTCAGAGGGATGGTCTCTTTCTTCTTTTTCTTTCCTCTTTGTTTGGTTTTTTTCTCAGCTAAGGAGCCTCACACAGGTCCTATTCTTTTCCTTGGAAAGTGGTTTGTAAATTCAACATTTTGGATAAATAGTCTGAGAGCTCAGGAACACTCATGTGAACTGGATCAGCCTTCTCCTGGCTGGGAATGTCGTCAGCCTTCCCGGCACATTCAAAAGTAGTGCACTGGTGTGGCATTGCAAGGAAGGTTTGAGGCTTCCCCCTCTTGTGATTCATTGTTTTGTGCCTCTGAATAACTCAGTGCTTGATTTAATAATAATGCTTTTTATTCCTGTAGTTCCACCCATCTAAGGACCAAGAATTGGTCCACCAACATCAAAGCATCTGTCTGTCCTCTTGCATTGAATTTTGACATCAATAGATTTTCTTAAAATCAACATTCTGACAGATTTTCCCTCTAGCAGCTTGTCCTGGCCTTTAAAAATTCTTTTAGACAGAATCTGAGAACGGCTTTCCTGCTTTCCTCTTGAGTTCACAGTAAAACTTGCCAAGAGAGAGAAAGTGCACATCCAAAACGACGACAGTAGTACTCACAAGGTCCTGCCAAATGCAAGGAGTGAACAGCCTGAAGGAGATAACCAAATACTTGCTTGTTCACAGGGCTTCTTCACTAGCAGCCAGATTATAATTTTAGCAATAGGAGGTACCCGGGTTTGGACAGATGGGATCTGTAAGCTGGCATGTCCCTCCCAGAGCTTCATTGTGACCCCACGCAGAGAAGAACTCGCATCACTGAAGCAAACACAACCGTACCCGGCCCGAGGCTCTGCCTGCTGGGCTGGCTTCACATGAGCTGCGCCGTGGGGATACAGTGCCATGATTTTATGGCATTTGGTTATCTCAGATCTGAGCAAAGGCTCAGTTCTCTTGAAGTCCTTTGGGAAAAATGCCTTTCCATAACTTCCAAAGTCTCTGGAGTTTTTCTGATTTCTCCCTCTTGCCTAAGCTCTGTTTCACCCCATAGTCCAGCTGGGACCACCAGTGGAGCTTTTCTAGGTATTAATGCATGGATGTTCTTTTGCAACTGAGTGCAATAATCCCCCTGGACCTGAGAAAACTTGCCTGTGGTCTGTTACAATAAGGATTTTGTCCAGCCAGTTTTGTTTTGTTGCTTTAATTGTACCGAGTCCATACCTTATTTCAGAGCAGGCTAGCCATGCAGCAGCAGCATCCACAGTACAAATGTCTATAGGACACGGCTTCTTTGTCTGTAACATACCCAAATCTCACACTCCTGGCGAACTGACACAACTGCGCACTCTGGATACCCTTCTATTGTGCAATGGGATTTTACTCCATTTACTTTCCGTGAACTCTGTTAACATTGTGCAGGGCTATGTTTGTGCTCCTGTGTCTATTTTAAAATGACACACCTTGTGGACTTCTGTCATTCAGAATTTTACAAATACTTCACCCTTTTTATGACATGTTGACTGTTGAAGCTAACAACACTTTGTCATCATTTTCTCCTTCTCTGTTGCCTCTGGCGGAGCTTATTTAACTCTTTCTGTGGTAATTAGTCTCTATTTTGCAGACTTTCCTTACCACAGATCTAGAAGGACATCTACCACACACCTATGATCTTATAAAACTTGCTGTTCTAATCCTTCTTCACTGCAGCCCTGTTTTTGCCATTGACATCTTTCCCGTGGCCACCAGTTTTCCTGGATATTATACTCTCAGCCCATTAGGCAGGGTTTCTTATCTGTATTATTGCTGTGAAAGGAGCCTTAGGAGTTTGGACCCCGCAGTGCTGAGACCTGCATAAAAACAATCTGGAACAGTAGTCCTTGATCCAAGACAGCTAGCAAATCATTTTTGGCTCATGTTATGTTTTAATGCCTTGACATTACTTAAAAAAATAAATTGCAGCAACCAGACCAAAAGCTTCCACTAGAGGCATTTCTCTGGGTACTTCTTGTTTCTGTATTTATTAGAGAGCACAGTTTCATACTCCTGAATGTCTTGGGGCTGTCAGAAGAATAACCTGTCATTCACAGTCTAACAAAAGGAAGCAACTGCTCCTCCTACCCTGTATTAAATTATATTCTGTCTTTACAAGCATTTTCCAAGATAATCATATAATGGAAAAGGTTATCCTCTGTCTGTTGAGACTTCTTCCCTGGGAATCTATGCTCCTGCCAGCCACAAACATCTAAAAAACACAGCTCAGGCACTCAAAAACATAAGTCTGGGCAGAAATCAGAAGATTTAAAAAATATGTTTGGAAGAGAATAATTTTTTTCATTCTGATGCTGCTATCAGGCATTCAGGCACATCAGGTTCAAAGTATTACACTTTCTTCTGGATCTTCAAGTGCTAGAAACATCCATTTAAGTTGAGGTAATCTGATGATTTAGCAAAACTGTTGCCTGACAATACATCCATCGCCTTTTGATAATATAAAAGGAGCTGCTGGAGAGACGGAAGAGGGTGCTGTCAGCCTCAGGTAAGATGCATTTAACAAAGCTGATAATAGCCCAGACACTGTAGACAAAAATCTCTCTTGAGGGTTGAGGGAAAGGAAGCAGAACAAATCAGTTCAGCCCCAAAGCGGGTAGCAAGGCAGAAGGATTTCTTCCAATATTTGTCCACAGTGACTTAGCTCTAGCTCCATGGTCACGTTACCTCCCCGAGAGATCCGTATCTCATTTGAAATACTCTGAGGCAAAGGAAACAGTGGTCACTGGGCACAATCACTAGCGATCCTGCGTGATGTTTGAAGGCCAAGGCTGATCCCACAGCTTCATGGAGGACCTTGCCAGGGTGAACAGAGGAGCCCACAGGCAAAGCACAGCAGGAAACCCTTGGAGAGAGGAGATGG
Source organism: Cariama cristata (assembly GCF_000690535.1). Lineage (NCBI taxonomy): Eukaryota > Metazoa > Chordata > Aves > Cariamiformes > Cariamidae > Cariama > Cariama cristata. The sequence continues at coordinate 83,445 of NW_009603112.1, read as the reverse complement.
AGGAAGGGATGAGGCCAGGGTGGCTAGCTGCAGCCCCTTAGAGGCTACTTGCCCCACTCCAGCTCCCTACTCTGAATTCTGCACTGTACAGCACCCAGCCCCCGGGTTGAAGGCCTTGCTTGGCATCAGATGCCCAGAGGCACTGCATGGCATATTAAGCATCATGTAGGCATGTGATCCTAAGTTGCTGGCAGCATCCCAGCAGAGTCATATTCCCATTGCATTCCTTGGATATCTCCCAGCCGCTGGCTTGAGAAAGTCACTAACCTTAGTATGCTTCATTGTTCTGGCGCGGCGTCTCAGTCCAGAGGGTGTCTCGTGATCTGTCCTGACCACTGCGTGTGGACTTTTGCAGGTCATCCCAGAAACAGCTGAGCAGATCGATAGATCTTTGTGCCATGCACTGGTCCCTAGCACCCACCACCAGGAAGCAGAGATGCGGTGCGGCCAGACGAGTATTTCCAGCCGCAGCATGTCATCATCACTCCTGCTCACCCCTATTAGAGGGGCGGTGGGCAGTTTAACAGAATTTGAGCCCCACTATGAGCAGAATTTGGAAAGTGGATCGCTTGGGGAACTAGAGCCATGGGAGCACGTTAGCAGGAGCTGGCTGACCGGTAAATAGTCCTCTCCTCGGGGCAAGCAGTGTTTATTTCCCATGCTGCCTGCAGTTCTCTACCTCCAAAGGCACGGGGTGCCTGGGTACCACAGAAAGGGTAGTGACAATACAACAGAGACATGATTTCTCCTCTTTGGCTCGCCTGCCAACAGGGCTGGCCTGGCAATGTGGACACATTAGCCAGAATGCTTTTTAGGGTCTATTTGCCTTGGACTCAAAGCCACAAGAGCTCTTTGTAGCCTGCGGCTCTGCCACACAACAGTCCACACGCTTTTTCTCCCTGGGAATCTGGGCTGCTGATGTATCCAAGATCCTTCCCCAGATGTCTTGCCAGCATCCACACCCTTATGCCAGAGCACTTATTTAAATAGGAAATAATCAGGCATGGGTCCTGGGCTGCTGCCGAGGCACAGGTCTGCCACTCTGCAGATGGAGCCTGAGGGTTTCTCTTCAACTCAACTGCAGAGGAGTGAAACACCCAAGTACTCGTCCACTCATCTTTACCTCTCTCCCCTTCTGGCTCTGAAAACAACAGGACTTATTCTTTCATCAGATCCAATAGGACAGGGCAACCCGGCACTCTGTGCTAGGGGATATCTCTGAGGACGGGAAAAAGGGAGCAGAACAAGCAAGCCCAGTCCCAAAGCAGGCAGCAGGGCTGAGGGATGAGCGTGGCCAGGGGAGCTGTGCTCAGCATCTCACCAGGCTTGAGCAGAAGTCATGCAGCAATGCCGGTAACTCCTCATTTGAAGATTGCTGCTGAAGAACAAGTCCATGTTCAAGGTAAGCGCAGAGGGTCTGAGGGCAGTCTGTCACCTGCATGTCGTGCGGTCTTGCTGTACCGTGTGCTGCGAGATGGTCAGGGACTGTAGATTGACATCTTCTGGCTTTTGTCACAGTTGACAGACAGGGAACCGCTGAGCCCAGAGGACCGGCCAAAGAAGAATGGGAGAAGAGGGTTCTATTTATTTGTCGGATGGAGAAGGAGAGATGAAGACAGCAGCAGTGAGAAGATCCAAGAAGGTTCAGTGACAATTAAGATGACACCATGAGCTGCCGTGGAGATGATGTTATCCTCAAACCTGACGCAACACCATGACTGCTGCCATGAAATACCACTTTTCACAGCTCAGGGAAGAAGAAAGCTAATAGCGAGAAATTCATATAACCAGTACGTGTGTCTGTCTGATGGGGAAGGGAACAAGATGCTCTACAGACAACACAAGATTTACAGACATACACATGGAGATGGCTTTATAGACAGATCTTTGGATGAGGAGGGTGAAGGACATCTGAAGAAGAGATTGAGGAAAACACCAGCCAGTGGAGGAGAAAGAGCAGGTTTGCCAGAGGGCAAGTGGGTACAGAGGACTTGACCAGCTGCTCACACAAGAACAGAAGCAATGGGAACAAAAAGGGATGCAAACCCTCTGGTGCTGCAAGGACCAGAGCCAGGACAAGAACTGTCTGACTTAGGTTGGGAAGATGGACCACTTCTAGCTCTTCATCATTTCCTATCATCTAGCAATTTTATTTGTACTGGCTTGGATTAGGAAATCAGGAAATGCTTCTCTTTTTTTTCCAAGCGTTATTGCATTTTTATGAGTTATTAATGAAATGACTGTAGGCTCCCATGTGTCTGACACTATTAAACTCTTCATAAGCTTGGAGAAGCAGGACAAGGTTCAGTGACATTCAGACTACACGGAGTAGCAGAGATTTCTCCCTTGCCTCTTTTTTAGTGTACAATAAATAGATGTTACAATTACAACAGGAATGGAAAATATCCAGGACACTTGCAGGTCCAGTTTAATTTTATCAAACTGTTTGATACAAAATGAAGCTCAAATATACTGATGATACATAATGCAAGATAATTCTCCAGCTTAAATGAAATTACTGATATATCATGTTGAAGACGCTCTGTGCTTTCTTTGAAAATACGCAGAAAGAATGAGACTGGCATCTTCCATTTCCTGAAATACATGGATTGCAAAAGTCAGTATAAACTCTGGAGTTGGTTTCTTTCATGCAATAAAACAGAGGGTTTGAGACAGAAGGAACAAAACAGCAAGTAAGCAACAAGCAAATCTGCAGGCACAAGGAGGGTTAGGACCAATTATTAAATACAGAGCAGGGCATCTTGATTAAGGACTTTCGTTATGATGCCATTTATTTGTTCTGTGATTTATGTAGCAATAAATCATGTAGCATGGGAGATAGGGAGGAGACGTGGGGAAGATGTTCAGCTGGTGGGAGAGGCAATGTCTCTCCAGCACTGGAAGTCTACCCCTCATCTGCTTAGAGTTCTGCATATAAACAACTACAGTAAACAAACATGCATCCAGTGAAGCCTGCCAGTCAGAAGTTGGAGTCTACAGACTTTGTGTTGCCTCTGCAATCTATATTCACAACCTTGAGCGCATGGCACCGTACAGCACTTAATTTCATGAACACATATTCTTTTTCCATAGGGCTTCTGATGCTTTAACTGTATGCGTGGTTATTCAGTTCAGCTGTTTGCCCTTCTTACCTGGAGCATGGCCTGCAGGCCTGTTTTCCACAAGCAGCCCTGTAAACATCATTACTGAATTTCCTCACAGACCTACCCTCAAGTCGGAGAGCCTCAAAAAATCGATGCGTGTTTCTTCATAGCGTGCATGGGAGAAGGGATAGTGCTGCCCCATAATAAAAGAGAGAGATCAAAGTTGCCAGAAGTTTCTCACTAATTGTGGGTGCCAAAATGAAGGCACTCAGGGCTTAACTTCCCAAAGCTGTTGGCAAGCTTACAGCATTTTAGACATTCAGTGTGCGGCTCCCACTGATTTCACCTCCAGGTGTGCGTGCTCAGCACTGCCACAAATATTGTCTACAGGAAAAAAACATAGTACACAGTGAGTGACAAACAGAAAAAAGTCTGAATGGACTGTAACGGCTGCCAAGACAGGGAGGAAAGCATCTATATCTCCAACACAGCATCCCTCTGCTCCACCTATCCAACACTCTCCTGCCGTGACAGCCACACCAGTGGCATTGGTGGCACTCAGGGCAGTTGACCCACAGCAGCTTCCTTCTCCACAGCCCAATGCCTTCCCAGCCCAGCCAGCTGTGTGCTGAAGGAGCCAGAGGTCATACCAAAATACGATATGTGCTCATGTAACCAGAGAGCAGCAGAATGTCTCTTGAGCACAAGGCAGAGACATCCCTCACGCTTGGCATCTCCTAACCAGGTGATCAACTCTGCAACTTTAGCATAAGGCACTGCAACAAACAACTGAGTGTTTTAAATGAAAAATTTAAACATGTTTTGTCACACGGATGTGTATTGATCACCCATTTTGCCTGCTGTGGAAGAGTTATTAGTTTCAATCAAGTATCAAAGGTCTGCATTGCAGATTTGCTGCGTTAAACAAGCTGCTCTTTTCGTCATAGACCAGTCACTGGTTAAAGGAAAGGTGGGGAGGGAGTAGGACACCCATTTTGGCTGCGAGTTTCACAGGTGTTTGCAGGCAACAGACGAATAGGAAGACTAAGGTTTCATGGATTCGGTTCCAGGGTGCAGGTAGTCATCGGGACAAGCAGTTGCACACCATTCTGCTGTGACATCTTCCCTCACTTTGCTTCCATAGACAGAAGAAAACATAAAAAGTATTAATAACAATCAAATCTATATAAATCCATACAAATCCACAAATGATAAGAAATAAGAACAGTCCATTACCTTTCCTAGAGATCCTATTATATGCATTTCCAATGTGAGTCTACAGACTTTGTGTTGCCTCTGCAATCTTGGTCATGGTAACAAAAGTGTCTGAAGAAAGGTCAGTTGTGTATCTGTTGAAACAGTAGCTGATACTGTTGGCGTGAGTTTGATGCGCGGTCATGGAAAGTAAAAATTGCAATTGATTTGGCTAAGTAGCTATTTCAAAGTGATAGAGGTCTTTCCCACACTCTCTGGGCAGCATCCGTTTCAGAATGCCTCAGAGACGTTACCTCATTAATTTTAATGAGAAGCCCAGACGTGCGTCTGACACAACCATAAATTGTTCTTTCTGTGCGTGCATGTACGTGTGCGTTTAAAAGAGGTCCCTGTGTTACCCTGTGAAGGACCTGACTGTGTTACATGCTGACGTCCGCTGTTTAGGCACACACCATCCTGGCTCCACCACACAGTTCCCTTTTCATGCTTTGGCCACTCTTTGCAAATCACCTTCGTGCTTCTCCCTGCCACCCCCTGCACGCACAGACCTTCTTCCGTCTCTCAGGGAGGAGCGAGAGGTCCTCCCACCCCAGACACAATTCTAGATCGAGGCCATACCATCACCCCCAAAATACGCTCGCTCAGACGCAGTCCCGACAACTGTATATTCACGTCAGTCCCACCCTGTGCCCCCCACTCTCCTGTTTAAGTCCTGCAGCCTCCAAGGAGCCCCCTTAAACCCTCTCGCAAGAAACAAGCTTAAGGTTGGCCCCACACTGCCTGGCTGAGGATGGGCGATGACCCTGTCAGCCCCAGGAAGGGGATGAGGGATGTGAAATATGACAGCTCGCTCTCCTGTTTTCCCCATCTGACCGCACACCCTGCTCTGCGGCTGACCTTAGAGGCACGAGCCGCTGCCCAAAACCATTGCTGAGGGAAAACCCCTCACTCAGAATATCTGTCACGGGAGGGATCCGGCTTTGTACCTCCTATTAAGGAGCATCGTGAAAAACTGGTGTCCTCAATGCAACCCATTCACCAGCGACCGTAAGCTCAAATCCCAAGTGTCCGCTGTGGGCAGCGGGCTCTGGCTACTTAAGTGACGTTGCCAGAGAGTACAACAGATGTTTGTCTCTGCGGTGTTGCCATTTTATCTTACATAAGAAGCAAAATGAACAGCAAAAGGTCACCTCTCATGATACCTGTGCTCTTAAAATGCCTTCCTCGCACATGCCTGTATTTCAAAGGTGGCCCATTTCCCCTTCCAGAAAAATCTTGGCTTCCTCCCTTTGCACAATAATCTCACTCCCTGAGATGCTCACTCCTCCTGCGGAGCAGCTCTGCCTGCATTTCTCATTGAGGTTCTCTGCCATTCCCTTTCCTCAGCCACTTGCTAGGCATCAGACCACTGCATCTGGCTATGGGCCGTTTTCAACTCATCATCAAATTCTGACACTACCTTCATCATCTCAGAACGGGGAGGAGATGTTTGGTTTGGTTTTTGCAGGTTTCATCTTGCCCAGCTGGTGTCTATTCACTCAGCGAACACCCAAAATTAAGGTAAACTTTACCATCTCTCTCTGTCCTTGCAGGACAATTCTTGCACACAGTTTTTCAGTCACTTGGGTATTCCCATCAGTGAGTATATTTATGTTGGTTTTAATCCACCTCAAAGCATTAAAAGCCACCCACCAGCTCTTTAAAAAGAGATGCTGCATCTGTTCAATGAACAAGTTATAGATCTGCATTTGTAAACTTTGATTCAACCCAGATACTCGTGTGACTTAGGCTCCCTCCACTCTCTGCGTCCTGATTAGCATCTGCCCTTCTGTAAACATCCCATGTAGCTTGGCAGCATGGGCTCTTTGTGTCCTCTGTGACCACATACGAGTGCATGGACATTTTGTCTTAATTATAAAAGTAGAAAATCTCCTCTGGTACCGACAATATTTCAGAATTTGAGGGTGTCCATCTCACCCCGATACCACAATCCAGTCTCCTCTCAGCCCGACTGGGTACATGTAAATGGAAACCTGAAGAACCACAGTTTTTATATCATCATCAGACCTATTAGTTCCAAGTCTTTGTCCCCTCAACCATATGTGCATAAATGCACTTTGGTTTTGTATGTCTTTGCCGTTTGCCAAAAGCAGCATACTTTTGTTAAATGGGATGCTTTTATTGAAAGTTTGTAACTAAATCTTTGTTGGACTCATTGTTTTCTGTTGCAATTGCTTCCATGTTTATTGCAAACTAATCTGTTCTCTGCTTTCTGTTTACCCTGGCACTGGTTTTTGTGCCCTGGTATGCATCTTTAAGTAGATTCACTACCCCTGGCTCAGTGCTTGTTAACACTTCCAAGTGCTGGTTTCACTGGATTCCCAAGTCTCGGGTGCTACTTGTCAACTCAAGTCCACTTCTAGCAGTAACCTCCTCTTGTGGTCAGTCACCATTAATCTCCTGCTCTCAGATCAGCTGCCAAACTGCCATTAATGAGCAAGGTTTAATTTTAGCCAGCAAGCTGATAAAAATGGTCAACAGCATCTCCTGACAGGAGGTCTCATACAGTTGCCTCTGGGATGTTTCTGAAGGACCGGAGGGTAATCTCCGTCACGCTGGAATTTGCTGCTGCTCTCTCATGCCTCAGAGACAGAGCCTTCTTACTTCTGTTTCTTTGAAACACCATGTGCTTCTAGACAAGCTCAGACTCAATGCAACCCAATTCTTCTGACTCTTCACCAGACTCTTTTTAAGCCTACGGACTGAATCTAGGTTTAAGAGATTTGTTTCCTTCTGACACTGTACAAGAGAGAGATGCTGCTGCCAGGGGTCCCGGGGTGGAAGACCAGCCTTTCTCATCTGGTACACGATGTGTGGCAGCACGCAAAGAGTAAACACCATGTCCCGTTCAGACTGGTCGTAGCCAGGGAAGCAGTGGAAAAGCTTTTTCCCTAACAATTACTCTTTCTCTGGTCTTGTTTTTCATGTTTTCCTCTTTCCTCCATCCACCAGCTCTCTGCCCCCTCCCTTGCTTCTCACAACTTCCAATGTGGTCTCTTTTCTTTCCACCCTCAGCCTTGCATTTCTTTTTGTCTTTGGCTGACTGTGCAAAATTACCTCCCATCCAGGGAACAGCAATTCTCTACGGTCGGTGAGCTGCTAACAGGACTCTGTCAACAAAGCACCGTACGAGCGGCATGATCTTTGCAAGCCCAGCCTTTTGCATCAGATGGAGGGAACCGTGTTTCACGGAATATGGACCTCCTCTGTGGCTGAGGTCTGCTGTTTGAGTTTCCATTCCTTGGGTGCAAGTGAATTGGAGCTTAAATGGGACATGTTCTCCAGTTCCTGCTTCTAAAAGTAGAACCCATTTAACTCAGCAGATTGCCCAGCTGGAACAGGCTATTTACAGCTGTACCTGAAGCTCTGATAAGATAAAGGATATGTTGTAAATACCTATCATATTATGTTGCCTTTGGTTAGTGTTTGGGATCACACGTGAAACAAATGGCTCCAAGGATTGAATAACATCTCAGGGTTCCTCCTTGAAGCGAGCTAGGAATCTCATAGGATTTTTTTAAACTTTGTTTATTTTACTGGAAATTTCCTAGGGACCTGGTAAAAATAATCTGATTGTATGGTAAAAAGCATGCGCTGCAGCTTGGTTTCAAGGCAGGGAGTCAGGGTGGGCCTTTTTCCACTTCATTCATTTAATAGGTGTACATTTCATTAAGTGAGATTGGACCTGACATTTATTGGAATTATTAAAGACCTGGGAAAGGAGTGAAGTGGGAAAGCTTAGAATAAGGAAGCTAGCAGGAAACATGTGCGTACATCATGGGGTGAGAGAGGACTTGTTCTTCCTTCTTCCCTCTCTCCTCTCCCCTTCCCAAAATTTAGTCTTCCTTCAGAGCAGAGAGGAGACAGGCTTCTGCGTCATTGCCCCAAAGTTCTCCCAAATTCTGCTGTTGGTGATGAATGTGGGAAGAAAATGCAGAAAAATGCTATTGGAAGAGGGTTTGTACAGCTCAGGTAGCCGCAATAGGCAAAACCTAGATAACGGAGATGTGAGGCAGGCCGGTCAGAAAAGGAAAAGACTGGCACGGATCATCTGTACTCTGCTGTTGTCAGAGCACAGGGAAGATTTTCCAAGGGGATTGAGTGGGGGTTAGAGTGGCTCTTGGCGAAGGGGCAGGGGAAAGACAGCACTCTCCAGCTCTTGTTTGGGAACGGGCAATCTCCTATCTCCTACCCTGTCTCCTTCTCTGCACCGCAGCCCCCACATCTTACCAAGAAATACTTGCAGACCAGTGTTCCCCTGGCAGCTCCCACATGGCAGGAGGCAGCTGAGGTGCTGCTCTCCACCAACACTCATCTCCACTGAAATGCTTCGCAGAAACCACCCCTCGAGTAGGAGTCCTTACGGGGTCCACACGTCGTTGCGCTCACAGACCACACACGAGCCGCAGTCAATGCTGGACGGTCCATTTACTTCGTGTTGTTCCTCCTGGAGAGGAGGGAGATCCCATTAAATGTGAAAACCGTGCTCTGCCGTCTGCCCCGGTTTCCTGTCCACATGAGTGCTGTAAGAGGCAGCTGGTGTTAACCTTTGGGGCACCATGCAGAGCTCGTCAGCATCTGTCCTGAGGTCATTAATAAGGCATACTTTTTTTTTTTTTTAAATTTAATTAAGCAGATTTTTCTATTTAATTGCTGGACCCATCCATCCTTTGGCTCTGTGCGTCACTGTGGTTATGTTCACAGAGGCACTCCCAACCTGAGGAGCTGGAAAAAAGCATCCCCTGAATGATGCCTGAAGCACAGCAGAAGACGCGATTCTGTCCCCCTAGGAAACCATAATCAAGTTCATATGTGTCGCTTAAATCCACTATTGTGTCTGTGCACCCAGTAACTGCTGCTTGACCCATTAGGTGAAACAACTGCAAAATACTAGGCTCTTCTGGCGCCAGAGCTAGAACCACAGCAGAGCTGCCAGAAAGTCAGGAATATTTATAGAGGCAACAAAGTCAGCAGCTGGGCTGTTATTCCAGGATTCAGGAGACATCAGCTCGCTTCCAGGTTTGTCCACCGTGTCTTCGTTTTCACTCCCACCTTTTGTCCATCCTCTCAGAGGTACAGACTCCCTCCCTCATTAAGAGCCCGTACAGTGTCTAGCGTAACGGGGCCTTGACCCTGTGCAGCCCCAGGCCCTGCCTTCATAAATCAAGTATAAGAATGGGATTACAGCACTGTCACCCGACAGTAATAACATGTGCTCCAGGTCAGAGACACTGAAGGGCAAGAATTGCTCATTAAGGAAGAGAAAAATATCGGATTTTTTGCTTGACATTATCAGAGAAACATGTTCATTCATGTTTACAGAGCTCTTGTAAGAACTTCCTGCATCACAGATACCCTCTGATGGCAAAGGTGAAACTGTACATAGCTGCTCTAGGCTGACCTCCAAAACTCAACAAAACCCCCAAGACAGAAGGAGGATTTGGGGCCCGGAGGAAAGCCCCAGGCAACGCTAATCTCTTTGGCTGACAGAAGCCTCGGTGTTATACCAGCTCACCGAGCTAGACCAGAGATGCTGGAAACAAGTCCCCAGCCCTGCCGCAAGCCTCCCAGCTCTCCCACACTGGCACAAGCAACTGAGGACCTGATGGTGGATTTACAGGTGTTTTAGCCCTACTGCTAAATAGATCTGATCTTTACCCACTCGACTCAAAATGTGGTTCAGGGCCAGTGGCAAACCCTGCAGCTTCTGCCAGCCTCGAAGGAATTCTGGCTAGTACTGGCATCACAGCATGGACCCCAAGTGTCTTGGTTTCAGAAAGAAGAGACTTTCTTCTGTAGATTTGCAGCCTGACTTTTGCTTTCATAAAGAACAGATTGTCATTCAAGCAAAGCAGCATTTCTAACCCACTCTCAAAGATAACCCAGCTCTATGCTGCTTCTTCTTCTGCAAGAACTAATGTTCCTCTTGGACTTGCAGAGAAACTTTGAATTATACTATTATTGGAAAGCCAAAAAAAGGAGAGAGGGCAGCCCATGATGTAGTTCTGCAAGTCAAACGTGCTCAAATCTAATCCTGCTTGGGTACCTGGCATCCTGGTGATGCTTCTGAATGGTGACAGGTATGGGTCAGGTGTGAGTTCTGCAGAAAAGGGGTGTGATACAGCTAAATCAGCCTGGTATCCTTGGAGGACCGGAGGCTGAGCCTCTCACCTTCCGAAATCTGGGAAATATGTGCCTATGTCTTGTTGGGAATTTGATGGCTCAAATAATCTGGGGTTTGAACTTGGGAGACCTCGCCCTGCTACAGAGGGGAAGGCTGCTCCTTCCTTTCACTGCCCTACTCGAAAGGGGGATCCAACTTTCTCAGGGCTGCAGGCAGGGCAGAGGCAAGGGCAAAAGCAGGGTCTGAAGCTCCTG
>NW_009603112.1:59056-72657 GCF_000690535.1 Cariama cristata | reverse complement strand
AAACATTAGTGAGGGACCTGGGGAGGCCCGAGTTCACCTTGGCCAAATCCACTGAATCATCTGGAGCGGGTCATTTCATCTCTGGTTCCCCGGTTGTAAAAGAGAAGAAAACTTTTCCCTACCTCAGAGTAAATCCCTTGGTTCTTGTCAAGCACTTAACTACTACAGCAGTGAGGGCCATATAAATTATAATTACACTGAGTGCCTGGTGCTGCTGCCCGGAACTAGCACTTCATTCTTTAGTGCACAAGATTTCTTTTTGGTGGGGAAATTAGCTGCTGCTGCAACGCTAATTAGGTTCCCTGTCTTGAATGACTCATTTCAGCATACAGAAATCAGTTTTCTTTGTCTCTAAAGGAAGCTTGAAATCGTGTTTTGGAATTCAAACCAGCTTATATTTGCCCATAACACACAGCCCCCAAAGTCTGGTTAGGACAGGGTGGGGAGCCAGGGGTGTTAAACTTAGAAATGGATTTAATTAACCTTTGCTGTTTATTGCTTGCCTCCAGAGTTCAGCCAGGTTAGGAAAAGAACAAGGAATGGGTCATCCAGTGTTTACATGGAGCTTTTGAAGAATAGCCCAGACACTTATTTGCCCCCCTTGTTTCTTTAAACATTCCGAGTTTAAAGTTGTGGCTTAATTTTGGAGCTAAGAAAGGGGGATGTTGATTCAGAGAACAGTAAATAGGTAGTGGTAGGAGGCAATATGAACTTCTCTGCGCCACCTTTAACACCAGCATATCCTTCTACCCTCTCAGCTTGCTGCATGCAGGAGGTGGTAGGAGAGCTTCAGCATGAGAGTGACAATTCATTTCCATGCTGTGTAGCATTTTGGTCATCTATCTTCACACTGTTCCCCTGTGAAGGATGTTTTTCAGTCACTGTGTGAGCTGGGAGTATAACAAATTAGCATCTCGTGAATATTTCAGTAAATCCCAGAGGTACCTTTCCCTGCAAGGTGTGTCTCTGCATCCCCTTCCATGCAGAGCCTCCATGCCCTGACCGTACGTCCATTTCCAACAGGAATGGACAGACCTGCCGCATCCTGGGTGACAGGGTAAAGAAAAATATTAATGCAGTGGGCCACTTTGTTTTGGTCCTGACAAAGTCTTTCTGCTTCTCCACACCACATCTGCACCCACATGCACATCAGTACAAGCACAACCAGAGAGGTGAAGAGGGACCTGCTGGGGAGGCAGGCTTTGCAGCCCCAGCATCCTTTTGGGTTTTCCTGGGCTCAGGAAAGGGGAGGAGTGGTCATCCTAACTGAAGGAAGATGCTATTTACTTCTCTTCTCCCAAATGAGTCATCCCCAAAACAGTTTTTCATTGAAAATAAAGTTACTGTATACAATGTCGCTGAGTGAAAAATTGTTTTTCAGGATTTGATGAGCCTGTCTGATGGTATGGAGCAAGAAGCCACACAATTTAAATAGCTGTCATCAGACTGGCGTAACCATGACAGGAAGCTCCAACAGTGGCTTTGAAACTTAGGAGTGACACAGGAAGGTTTGGGAAATGATTAGGCTAGCAAATCGCACTGTGAGTGGCAAAAAAGAGACACGGTACTTTTTCAGCCATTGATTTTTACTTCTTTTTTCCCTGGTTACATAAAAGAGGAGAGGAAAGGAGAGGAGAGAAGATATGAAGGGAAATAAAACACACATAAAAAGAAACAAAGAGGAATTTCATACACTTCAAAAAGCAGTGTTTTGAGTTCAATATGTGACAGATTCCTTCTCTGAAGACCTCATATTTGGGTTTTGGGTGGTATAAACTGATTTACCTCCATTGACTTTGGTGAAGTTGCACTTATTTACATCAGTTGGGGATCTTGTCCCGTAAACTAGTGAAACAGAAGAAGACAAAAAGAACAAGGAGGTCACTTTGACATACGGAGTTTAGACAGGACAAGGTTTTGACTCAAATACAGCAGCGTCATTTTGCAGTAACTCCATCAACTTCCACCTGGAGTTTCAACTACAAGAGACGATCTTAGACTGGGAACTCAGTAGAGTATAGGCACAAGCACTGTTGTAAAGAAAGAAATGCCCTGCAAATGGAAGGGAAATGGCTATAGCAAACAGAAAGGAAAAGAATATCAAATATCAGAGCATCCACATGCCTTTCACAGGCTGCCAGAATATAATTCCCTCTAACAATCACTCAGAAGATACCCCATCGTTTTGTAATGATTGCAAGCTGTGCATTCAACTGGAAGTAGAAAATAGAGGGTCCTTCAGTAGAGTGGGTGTGATGTCTGCAGTCATGCTTTGCCTTTTAATCATGTTTCACAGAAAGAAAGAGAGAAAAAAAAAAAGAGCGGATGACCATTGTGACAATCTTGAGCCATGAAATGGTGATGCTGATTGACTCAAAGAAAGAAAGAATGGTTTTCTGGTAAAGTAAGCTCAATGAAACAGGGTGGAAAGATTAATTTATGGTTACAGGACAACTCGTGAGACAGTGAGCCAACACTTGCTCCTTCCACAGAAACAGAAACAGGAATAGTCCATTTCTCTTTGTTCATTTGTAACGTAATGGCTGTCGAGATGGTCTCTCATTACGCTTTTGGACAGCATCTGGGAGAGTGAAACCTCAGTCATGGCAAAGGACTTCTGGAATTCAAGTGAAGATGATGATGTCATGGAAACTTGGATCCGGACAGTCCAAAACATTCCTCCAGCCTTGCAGTGGAAGGCCATGGAGATACTGCATGACAGTAAGCGGCAGTATTTGCGAAACAGAAGAGGATGCAAGCAAGCTTGCTCCTTTCTAATGATGTAGGAAAGCAAAGTTGATTCAGTCTTAAATGGTCCCTGGAACAGGAAGACGCAAAGAGAAAATTTCCACTTGGACTGAAATATTGACTGAGTTGGTGAAAGCCAAATTCTTCAGCAGATTAGATAGATTGATGAGGTTTTTCAGATCTCCTTTGTCATGGAAGGCCCAGGGTTGAACACCTTCAATATATTTCCTGGGCAAGTTCCAAAACATTTCACTGCACAGATGCTACAGACCCTGTAAAAACTGAAATGTCTACTGATGATATAATTGTCTGGGACAGAGCTGTCACCAAGTATCAAGAATGATTTCAGCATGCTCTCACTGAAGTTGCTGAAGTGAGGAAAGGTTTCAATTAAACAAAATGAAGTTTCAGTTGAAATAAAAAAGAAAGAAGAAAGAGAAAGAAAAAAAAATGTTCTCATTATTACAGATGCTGACCTTAAAATGATAAATTTAATGTTCTGGCTCTCATACATGTTGTGTCCATAAGTTCATGACAAGATTTTCACAACCTGTGTGAAATGACTTTCCAAACACTGCCAAGGCAGAATGACAACACAGAAAGTTTAACCATTTGCAGTATGTACTGATATTAACCTAGGTTGCGTTTTTGGGGGGCCTGTTAAAAGCAACAAAGTTTTACACAGATGCTTCAAGTGGTGACTCAGGAGCTCTACTTCACCCAACATGTTACACGACTGAATAGATGCAGAGAGCAGTGGAGGTAAGAAAGCAAACGCTTGCACAGCTTAAGAAAACAATGCTAGGTCTTGCACATGGTTGTCCTGATTTGCCCAAGTCTCCCAAGGGTTATAAACAATGCAAGCAGACAACAGTTCCCTCTGAAACTGGATTGAATTGATGACCCAGGATATGATTTAGTCACAGCAGACATGCTGTTGAGAGCATATGCTCCACTTGTCAGCACGTAACCTGATGATGTGGAACAAGCAGGAACAGCTCATGCAAACACAGTGAAAGCATCGTGTGCTGCATCTCGTGAGACAGGGGAATCCTCCAAGAACAAGGAGGAAATAGAGCAAGCATCAATGCACATAACAACGGAAAACTCATGTACACGCTTAATCCCTGTATGTGCACATGCTTCTGGGATGAAAGAAGCAGAAGGCAAGTGAAGCAGATGAGGAGGGCATACACAGCTGTGTCTAGATATTTCTACATTAATTTGGAGTCAGGGGTCGGCTCACCCTCTGACACTGATCGAGCCCAACCCCACTGAAACCTAAGACAAGAAGACAGATTTTCTGCTGGTGCAAGTTGGCACTGGTCCACCGACAAAAGCAGGTCTTATGCTTGAGTGATGTGAAGCAGCGTCATCCCACTAAAGTCAGTAGACCGACAACCCAGCCTTGGCTCTGGAGAAAGTCAACAGAGTGGCAGCAATTGTCAGGAGCTGAGATTTTGTCCCCCTCCTTTTTGTTCCACAGTAGATTAGGAAGACAGAGATTTCTCCGAAAGACCAGTGAGGCACACTGGCAGCAAAGGGCAGGGGAAGGGGAGGCAGGGAGCCAAGGTAAGGAGCTTTGCTGGGCTAATTAGCGTGGGCTCCAAGCTGATGCTGCCAGGGCCGGCAGTGGGACAGGCAAGGAGGAGGTGGCTTGGGAGGCTGAGCAGAAAGCAGCTGCAAGGGGGAAAGAGACGGGCACCAAGGGACCAGCTGTGGGGTGGGTGAGAAGACAGCGGGCTCAGGGGACGGGGCCAAGAGGAGGAAAAGGGAGTGGGACCCAGCAGCAGGACCAGTGGTGGAAAGGCGTCCGCTGTCCTCTGACACATTCGTGATGTAACGGCAACAGCCACACCACGGGGCTTTTCTTGCACTGTCATTGTGCTTCTTCAGCAAATTTGCTGGTGTGCTAAATTTAGAAAAGTCGTCTTTAAAAAGAAAGAGGGAAACAGGGTTGCAGTAGAGGTGGTACCACCTAATGCTGAAGTTGTCTAATACTTCTTATTAAAAGGCTGTTTTCAGTTACTCACAACTTTGTCAGACTTACCATCTGGCCTGCAACTCCCCATGCTGTGTGTCTGCCTCGAGCTGAATTTGTTTTGTTCATTTGTTTCTGCATTTTTGCTTAAGTGGTGCGGCTGTTTCTGAGAACAAGGAGAAGAAAAATCCATTGTTTCCCTCATGGTGAAACATTCTTACTGGTCTGCAATTCCCATGCCTCAGAGCAGGCACCCAAGTACAGGGCTGCCCTCGTATCAAGGATGTGCTCTTGGCAGCCCTGGTACAATCTGCCCCTGTTTGGCCACCTTACAATCCTTGGGAAAGCCAACATGTGCATTTTCTGTGCAGAAGAGGCAAGCCAATCTCTTGTTTTCCCTGCAGGTTTCCTGGATATCTCTCCTGGGTTTGTGCCCCACCTCTTCCAGCTCCTCTGTGCCACCATGCAGGAGATGTAGGTGCACACACATGTCCCTGCATGGGGACACGAGGATCGAGCAGAATTGCCTCTGCCACCACTCCTGCTGAGATCTCTGGCTGTGAGAGGACTGTACCCACTCTGCCTTTGAAGGCAGAGGTAAGTGGAGACACAAACTGGAAGGAGTTGGGGGGTAGGGATGAAAAAAATCCATGAGATGTGAGCCAGAGCTGAGAGGACACAGGGTACGAGTGAGAAAAGGAGCGAGACGGAGGCAGGGAGTACCATGGTGCCTGGGGGTACCTCACCCAGGATCTAAGTGATAGAGCAGGAGCATTAAAGCCATAGAAATTTCTCCTTTGGAGAGTCTGCATCTATACACCTCAATGTCCCTTGGTAGCCCATGTTCTGACACCAAGCTCAGCGTGCTCCTGTCCCTGCAGTCTGTAGGGCCGATGGGCTGCTACCCTCCCCTCCCCACCAGTGGCAGAGGGCTGCAGATCTCCAGCTCCTTGTCCCCCCGTGACCGGCGCCAGGGGCAGCCCGTCTCCACACTGTGTGCTCTCTAAGGGGGAAGAGAGAAAGCTCTGAAACTTTGTTGTGGTTCCCCCTCGTAAGCCTATGCAATAGCACATGGAGAACTATGTAAAAGGAACATTATGACTGCACAGCAGAGTGAGGAAACGCTGGTCGGGAGCCTTTCCATACAGCATTAGTTCATCTCCTTTGTGCCCATGATCACGTAGCATTTTGTTGGGTTTTTCCCACAGGACCCCTGCATCCTCTGTTGCCAAGCTGGAGGGGTGTGTAGGAAATGAGGAAGGGGATTGGAGGTGGAGAAGAGATGATTTGGTCATTAATGCAGCTGAACGCTGCCTAGCCCTGCTCCTACCACTGAGTCCTTGTGTGTTACTGGCAAGTCACTTAAATAAGCGTTTTCTAAGTTGGCCACTACCTCCCGTTCTGTTTGCCAAGCTATGGACACCTGGGGCCAGACTGGCAAAAGCGCTGAGCGTTCTGCACTGCAAGCAGAGTTGCTGGGAGCTGTGCCTTCAACATGAAATTACGGGAGTCTCTGGCACTAAAGGTTCAAGAAATCCTGGACACTCTTAGAAATTCCCTGCCCCACACTCCCACTCTTCAACCGAGGATGTGGTTTGCCCTTAGAGGTAGCTCGTAGCAGGCCATCATAGGTTTGCCCGTGATTCCCTTTGGGTTTGGGTGGCTTCAGTATCAAAACCTGCTAACAAGGATATTTTCTAGGGGCTGCTTAGATCCCCTTTCTCCTGTCATCTCAGCTCCATGTCCTCCCCGAAGAGGTTCTCAAGTGCTCATTTTATTTATTCACGAACCTTCCACAATATTAGCCTTTCTTGTCCACACACCATTCTCCCTCCCTGCTCTCCTCCCTGGTCCTCTCAGCACTTTTTCTTTTTCTTGTTCTTTTCTCTCAGTAAGTGCCCAGCTCTCATATTCACAGAAAACAATCAGTTTTGTTATATATCTGCAACTTTGTCTTTCACAATAGTCACTTAGAGGGTAAATTCTCTGCAGATTTAAGTAACGTGCCAACATCTGAACATACACAGCACAGACACACACACACTCAAAAAAAATCCCCAAAAAGCGAACTTGTGTAGCTGTAAAGTGAACAGCCAGAGTTAGTGGTCCCAACTGTAATGTCTTTATCCTCGTTCCACTTCAGTAAAATGGAAGCGGTACTAGGTCCTTCCTCTTTTCATAAGGGCTGTGATAAGGGGAAATCTGTTCGTGTCCATGAACTGCTGAGATTTAGAGTGAAAGTGTCACAGGAAAGCCCATGAGGAAATGTAATCAGTTTGTGTTCTAGGCAGAGCTTAAGCAGTGTTTAGTAAATAAGGTCTGAGGTCAAGTGATTATGGTAAGAAGAAATTCTGAGCAGTTACCCAGTGAGCACAGTGATGATCTCCCCTATACAATGATGATCCTGCGACAGCAACACAACGCAGATGCATATGGGAGTTTGAATTAAGACATGAAGAACAATCAGCCTTTTTTTATTTATGAGCATTTCATATTTCCAAACTCAGTGTTATTTTAATGCCATTATTAAGAAGTAATAAGGACACTGATAATACAAAAATAAGTACCCATCTAGCTGAAATACTATACAGTTAATACACTTAGAAAATAATTACTTGGCTATCTGTTTGTCCCCTGCAACAGTATAGAACTGGACTTTGCAGGTTACATGCCACTACCTACTTTTGAAAGCCCCAGGCAAAGAGCCTGGGGAGATATTCATATTCTTGTGCATTTCACTGTTTAACTTTTCCCCACAATATTCAGGTTACGTTTTCCCTTAACCCAATTTCCTCCCCTTTATATCCCTTTACATAGAAGCAAGCACCGTGTTAAAGACTCATTGTCCTGACTGCTCAGAAACCACTAAGTGTGAACGGATATTAACATGCCCCTCCAAAGACAGCCAACCACCACATAGACAAACTAGGCAGCTTTGGGTCATTCTCCCCTTGTACTCTTCAAAAACACAAACAGGCTTGGATCATTTCTCCAGACCCTCAGTCCCTGCTATTGCTTTGCTTTGAAGACCATCCAGATTATCACCATCTCCCTCGTTTGCTAGGTCACCGTTTTCAGAGAAAGATCATAACTTCCTGGTCCTGTTTTTTGTGTTCTTTGTGCCAGCAAGACCAAACTCCACTGACCGTCCTTGTGTTCACACTGCGTGCCAAGATCTTATCAAATCTGCTCCAGGTATTGGCCCACCTATCACCTTCCATTTGTTGAGCCCCACATCTGGCTTTAACCAACACACTCACAAGTTCTTTCAAGATCACATCTGCCAAGGTTTTTCCTCCCTTCTCATAGGCTGTGTATTTTGGGTTGATTAATAGATGTTTGTTTTGCAGGGTTTTTTTTAAGATGAAACGGGCTTTTTTTTTTTGGCTGGCTCTCTGCTCCTCCAAAGTCACATTGTATTTGTTCTCTGCCTAAACTTGCATTTGCAATTCAGCCCAGTTAAATAGCATTAGTTAATGCCATTAATGGGCTTTTAACTCCCCGCAACCCGATTAATAGTGGAGATATTAAGTACACCCAGAAGTAATGTTTACAAAAGCATCCACGTGATTTAGAAGCATGAGTCCTGTCAAATGTCTCCACATCAGCTTTGCCTTTGAAAGTGAACTTCACAGTCTGGCATGGACCCAAAGAGCTGGGAGCATGCCTCATTTTTGAGGGGAGGGAGGGTTGCAAGCTTATGTAGCAGGACATTGAGGTGAGCATCAAATCAAAGTTGATACGCATACATTGACATTTTTCCTTCCCTCCCTGACTGCCAGCAGTTTTCATAAGATCTTGTTTTCTGCCTTACATCCTGTTCACCCACTCTTTTTGTTTTGTCCTTGTGTTTTTAAGGAAGCAATGGGGACTCTTCGTCACTTCTGGCTCCATCTCATTTATGCATGGATAAGCTCTCCAGTACTACTTGTTTTCACAACCTCTCTTTCTAAAATCCTTTCATCTTTCCTTGGCAGCAAGAACTCCCTTCAAATTCTTCTTGTGTGTATCCTTTCCCTGCAGCAGGTAATGACTGAGCATTCAGATTCATTTGCTTTCCCTAAAGCAATGGACATTAATATATCTAAATAAATATACCTATTTATGCAGGAGCCAGACAGGTATCCACAACAGACAGTGCTTGTTGCATCCCTCTAATGCTTGCCTTTCTAATAAGCCTCACAAATGCCTTATCTCAATTGAGCCACGCTCAGTTGGCTTTCAGATCCCTGTATGGGCCAGTCCTAATTCTGAGGGAAGAACAAGACTAGACACCTCGCTTCTTTCCTGGGCTCCTCCTTCAGGAGGAGATTGTTTACACCTCAGTACATCTGAATAATTTCCCGGAACGACGGCTAGCTACTTGGTGGTAATCCATCGCAGCAGGAGCCGCACAGCACCACCTCACTTGTTGCACAAAAGCACTGAAGCTCCAGGGTCCCACATCCTGCTCCAGCTGTGAGTTCTTCCCAAACATTCACAAAAGGAGGAAGGCCTACCTTTCCACCCCATGTCCACAGAATTAAATTGCTGCAAAGCTCCCCGTTGGCATTCCCCGACATCAGGTCGGTGCTGACCGTCTTAAAGTATAAACATGACTTTTGCACCCATCCCCTTGTTGGTGCCCTGCAGAACCTTACTCAATTGCATCGCATTCACCACCTGAATTAGAGCTATGGAGCTAGTGGGCCATCCACTGTGCGGACATTCAGAGATGGTTCCCCTACCGGCTCTGAAGAGCCAACTTGTCTTGCTTCAGACACCCTGTTAAGCCTGAATGACATTCATCAATGATTCAGCAGAGACTTGATGGCTTTTGGCTGCTGCTTTCTTGTTGTTTGTATGGCAAAAGAGTGCTATCTATCGTCATTTGGGGACCTTGCCGATGCTGGCTTGTTCCGAGGTTTTCTCTTTGACACAAACCGAATTTTCAAAGGATGATCATGCTAGATGAGCACATGCTTTCGGCTCCTCATGCAGCAGCAGGGGAGTGGTTCCTTGTTTGTAGGCAAATGCATGATGTCCTAGCAGAGCTGCTTGCCTCACCCACTAACAGCTTTTAGTCACCAGACAACTTGCAAAGACCAAGGTACAGGAATGAAAGGAAAGGAACCTCCAAAGTTTCTCCATGGAGCAGGGGAAGGATGGGATGTGACTGGACAGTACATCAGTTCTCTGTGTTTTTCTGCTACATATAACTAGATATTAGAGAAGAAGTATACTATTTAGAAGTCTCAAGATTTCCCAACAGCTGTTCACACAGGTGGCAAAGCCCAGTGTGAGAAGGACTGATGTCGCTCAGACCAGGACCCTCTGGGTGCAAGGTGGTCATGAGCACTACCTCAGACACTGTTTTACAGTAACTTGGCACCTCCTGTGGCCCTGCAGAGAGTGAAACCACTTCAGCGAATCCTGCTCGGTGGAAATTTAATGTGTTCAAAGAAGCTTGAGGGGATGGTGATCTGAAGTGACCTGTTAGCACATGGTTAGAGGGTGGAATTAGACCTACACCCATCCCAAGGCAGCTGGCGTGACAGAGAGGGGCAGAGTTAGCCAGGGGGGTCCGAGCATCATTTGGTACCCGGAATGTAAGACATGGACCAGTCAAAGGGGGGATGGAGAACCACAGAATGTACCCGAGGAGCAACCCTGCCGGACTGCATGCTGCTTCCCCATGGGCGCCTGCCAAGCACAGCCCTGCCTGATTTCGGACACCCTGCTGTGGGTGTGTTTCCAATAAAACAACAGAGAAAAGGGCTTTATTTCAAGAAAAAACACCCACAAAGAAATTGAATAAATGCTATTTAAATCCTCTGTCTTCTTTTCATGAGCTTAATACAGAACACAGGTCCATCTCAAAGTCCCAGCATGCCACAGAGGGCCTCTGAGACCACCTCTGCAGGAGACTTGTCTCTGATGTGGCTCCATCCACAAACCCCTCTGAAGCACTCCATACAAAGGCAAAGGGAAACCGGCAACTCCAGCCACCGAGAAAGCAGCTGGCTTTGATGGAAAAAAAAGTCCGTGTTTCTCTTACTTATTAAAAACCTTTGGTTTTTGCTGAAGGCAGACTTCTAGATTTAGCCAGGGAGTGAAACATCACCTGCTCTCCTGCACAAATGCTACAGTTCTGTGGGGAAGCAGAAACCAGTTAACAGGAATGGGATTGCTCATGGAGGGCCCAGCCTTCCGCTGCCCAAGGGCATCAAGGGCATGCTCGTGCACTGCAAACATGAGCCGTGGTTGGGTAAGGCTGAAATCTCCAGGGCCCTCAGGTTCCCTGTCAGATTATGGTCTGACACTTCTTTAGAAGTTAGTTGAAGGAGAGGAGTGTGTAGTGTGGGGGGTCTGAGGAGCCTCTCTGTCTTCTTGGAGCACTGGGGAACCTCAATCAAGCAGTGCGATGGATGAGGGGTGTCAGTGAGGGACCTGACAGTGGAGAGCATGACTTCTTCCATAACCACCACCCTTCTCTCTTGGGCAGGTTTATACACTGCAAAGACCTATCTATCCACCTCTACATCCTCCCAAGCGCTACAAAGTTTATTAACGTGATCAGTATTGTTTTTCATGAGGACTTTGCAAACAGGAGGTGAAGATTTAAGCCCTAGTTATAATAAACACTGCATCATCTGTACAAATCTGTCCCAAAGAACAGAGAGACACAATGGAGCAAGGGCATAAATGACAGCATGGGGACTGAAGGTGGGAGGGGGAGAATCAGGAAGGTCAGAGTGGCTGGATGACAAAAGAGTCAGCACATTGGTCTCAAGGGCACAGTTTGTCTCTGATGGTGCATAACTCACGTGGGAGCTGTCCCTATGAATAACAGCCAAGCTTCACTTTTGTTGTCTTCTGCTTTTCTCACCTTTCACTGTGACACCTACTGGAAGTGAAACTCAGATCACATTAAGATCAAGGGGAAAGAGAAACTGGGACGTGGGTGTTTATGGCTTACCATATTCACATCTCTGTCAATGTCCTAACCAGTGGTTAGGAGGACATCTGCCAATGTGTGCAATCACATGTTGAATAAATTGATCTGGCAAGTTGAGAGGCGGTTAAAAAAAAAAAAGCAGAGGAGGTCTGTAAGCAGGAGAGCTCAGGCTGAGCCATTAAGACTCGGTTAGTCATTAGGAAGGCAGCAGTGCCCTGATGGCCACATGAAGACAGACCGGAGATCATCAGCTCTTCAGTTCATCACAGTGTGGTGAGAGGCCACATCTCCTGATGGTCAGCACTGAAGTTTGTGGGCCAGGGAAGTATGCAGAATGGCATTACTAACAAGGCATGATATCCTCAGGTGGTGCAAATTAGTGCAGCTTCACTAAAAAGTTAGGTGATGATCTGTCCCAAATTTTTTTTTTTTTTTTTTTTTTTGGGGTTGGTTCAGTGTTGTGAACTTTTACCACAAGCAGAACTCTACCCTGTTGTTGTTTCGATAAGAGACAGAGGATGTTTCGCAAAGCTTTGTGGCAGAACACGTAACGCTGGCCAGAGGGCTGTCAGATTTGCAAAACTGGGTGAAATGTTGCAAACGGGCAGACTGGCGCCATTGGAGAGCAATTCCGAAAAGTGAACTCCCGGACACTTCCCGCTTTCTGCCAGGCACCCAAACCCCCTCCAGATATGCTTTTAACAAATGCTCCTGCATCCCAAATGCTGTCTAGCCTCCAGGACCTCAAAGCATCGCCCCAGCATCTGCAAAAGGATATAAATAATGAGTATAGAAAGTTTATTTAAAAAATGAAGCCAGAGGTTTGACTATAAGTGTTTAAAAAAAGTATTGGCTTTGCACTCAATAGTGCTGCAGGAAACTTGCCATCCCACGATGCCAATGACCGAAAATGCCACCAATATGTCCCTCTTAGGGGCCACCCAAAATGTCTGAGTAGATGGCCATGCCATTGTGTGATTCCTTAAAATAAAATGACTATAATTGTGGTTAGGCTTTAGCTATCCAGAGGCCACATGAAAGAACATAAAAGCCACAGAATAACTTAGCTACATTGTCTACTGGGGCTTTGCCAGGGCTATTTCTGAGATGATGAAGTCTCTGTCTTTGCAGAACTTATGCTCAGCTTCAGGTTCCCAGTTCTTTGATTTACCTTGCCTGGAAATCAGCTGTATCACCTTGAATTCACTGGTGTTTGTTCTTCCGCAGCTGAATCCTATCGTGGAAATGTAATTAAGGATAAGCTGTTGTCTGGCACCAATCCTGCTCCAGAGGCCCAAGTCCCACCCCAAACCCAACTCAGGCTAAAGAAAAGGCGGTCTGTTCCAGGACAGTGCATAGGAATGCATGGCTGTCCTGCTGAGTCACCCTGACAGAAGGAACCTCTGCCATGCAAAGGTATGCAGTTTTTGCTTGGTCCTTCATCGCATGCAAAGCCAAGCCAAGCCAAGCCAGCTCACCCAAGTATAGGAAGGGGAGGCAGGGAAGATCTACGGTTTGTGGTGGGAGCAGCACAAGGGGATGGCTAGGCCAGTAAAACTGTTCCAAAGTCTTTAATTATCTGCCACTGCATGGCTGGTGCTCTTGACTGCTTTTCAAATAATGGAGCTGCAGCAGCAGAATAAGTAAGAATTGTTACCTACAACCACAATCTACATGTTAGGAGACATGCCTCATGCTGAGAGACCCAGAAATGAGGATAAACATCTTGTCTTGTAAGGGGACTGGTGAGATCCTGAGTTTCCTCCCTAATGCAGGGAGAAAGAGGGACAGTACAAAAAGCTTGGGTCTGTACGAGGGGCATTTGAGAACTTTCTTTCAGTCCTCCCTTCCCCCAGGCAGGGAAAAGAATCGTGAAAGATAAGCCATTTCCAGGGGTGACAAAGTGACTTAGGACCCTAAACCTGCATTTCAGAC
>NW_009603112.1:56743-59017 GCF_000690535.1 Cariama cristata | reverse complement strand
GGAGGGGTTTCTAAGGCCTGTCAGGTTTTGAAAATAAGTCCTGAGTCCCGAAAGATTTAAGCCTATTAAGTGTTTAAACACTCTAATGCTCACTTTTCAAAGCTGCAGAAGTTCTGACTCCCACCTCCATGTTCGTACTCCGCTCCCATTCCTCCGCAGAGCTGTGCTGGCACTGTGGTCCCACCAGCCTTTGTGCCCACTCTTTGCGTATCATTCCTAAGTTATCAGAGCAAAGTCTGCCAGTGAGCAGAGTCTAAGTTACCAGGTTCAGAGTTGGCAAGTACAGTAGCAGTGAGAACAGCAGACGTGTCCAGAAGCTCCAGTGCCATCCCCTCTGTCTCCAACACTCGTGCTTCTCCGTTGTCCTGAATAGTTTCAAAGCTGATGCCAGCCCTGCGGTACCCCGGCAGAGCAGGTACAATTCCTTGCACTAACCTAAGGGTTTTGGTGGCTGGGGAAGGAATAGCCTGCGTGCATCGTCTACCTATATTCTCAAGCTGCTCCACCGATATGTGGCAGGTGATTAGAGGGAGCAGGAGAGAGGAGCAGTAAATGTCCTACCCCCATGCAGAGCACTTTTGCATCTTCCACTGTTTGTTTAGCCGTGATAGTCCCCAGTTACCAAATCCCCAAGGTGCTGCTCAGATAAGCTTGAGGAGGAGAGACCATGTCCCAAAAGGAGCTCTTGGAGTTTCTAAGCCATTCAGAGAGCCTGATCATATGTTTATCTCCTCTTCCCTCGTTGTCTCAAGTCGTGCTTTCGTTCCCTGTTATTTGGGTTACACGTGCTTGTGTGCTGATGTTTAAACCTCTCGTACTGCCTGTCCCTGCTAAAGTCACCTGGCTCATGAAACCCTCTTGGAAAAATGTGTTGATCTTCTGACACATTTCAGCATGGATGCCACACGCTCACCAAGAGCACTGGGTGGGACTATGACCTGACACACTGTTCCAGGCACAGAAGGGTAAGGGGGCAGGACCCCCCCAGTTCACGCTGCCCTGATCAGGAATTATACACCCGGGCAAGCAACGAGGTCACGCAGTTGCAGACCTTTGCCCATTGCTGCCCAGGGGATCTCTTTCTGCTTCCATCTCCCCTCTGCAATCACAGATAAATGTGTCATGGAGCAGCTGAGGAGGGACCTCGCTAGTGCTCCCCTGTCCCTGTGGAAGGGAGATGGGCTTCCTGCCAACTCCAGCTCCAGAAGTCACACTATAATGCAGCAATTTTAACTTTTATGCAAAGCCAGTTTCCAGACACCTGTGCTGATGAGAAAAACTTGACGACGTGAAAGGTAACGGCTTGAAAAATGAAAGGCAAATAAATCCCCCTGCCCCAAGTACCTTTCTTCTCAGTGCCTGTGCTCTTTAAGGCAAACCTCCAGGAGTCTGACCCGGGGACATGGGACAGCTGAGGCTGGCGATAGCGCAGAAGTGGCACTCAGGCATTGTGCTGTCCTGTGCAGAGGTGAGCGCGCTGGCAGATAGGAATGCAATGCGTAATGTGCTGTGCTAATTATATATATGTCTGTAACCAGGGAAGGGCCTATGTACATGCCAGCGCCTGGAAGAGCCTGGAAAGACAGGCATTATATGCAGAACTGCTATTCCTCCTTTCCCTTCTCTTCTCCGTTCAAGGCACTTACACAGAACACAATTAAGAATGGTATTTATTTATTTCTTTGAATGAAAAGGAAAAAGTCTGCTTGTGATTTGGGAGGAGAGCTGCCAGAAGAGGAAGTGGAGCCCTTGCAATACCTCACAGTCTAGTAGCTAAGCATCGCCTGAATTGGGCACCGGGGAATCTTGAGTCCTGCTTTCTTCCACTCACTGGTTTATAACTCTTGGCATTTAGAAAGGCACCTTGTAAACATTTATTTCATTGTTCTTCAGTATATAATTGAGTCATTTGCTGGCTTACCTTGTTAGAGGGAGGAAAGCACCCTGCAAGGGGAAGTTTTCTCTTTTCCCAGCTCTTCCTCGCCTGCTGGGATGCAATGGCACCGGCACCTCGGTGCCTTCCGCTTCCCGCCAGCTGCTTTCCGGCTGCTTCTGAAGGGAGGGAGGTCACTTTGAAGAGGTGCTTCTCTCTTCATTGCCAGATCTTCCCTCACTTGTGTGGCACCTGCTTCGTCTCCCCGCATCAGTGGTGCTCAGCCGGCTGCTGTGCCAGCCCAAGCCCCAGCCTCACCTCCCGAGCGAGCCAAGCCAAGACCTTCCACGCAGCTGGTTCATGTGGGCCTGGCACGGAGGTGTGGTTGCCTCTTCCCAGCC
>NW_009603112.1:48154-56712 GCF_000690535.1 Cariama cristata | reverse complement strand
CTGAGAAATGTGGTTGCTAGTCTCCGTGGCGGTGCTCTGAAGTTTGCCCAGCCGTTCAGCATGTCCCTGCTATCCATGCAAGGGTGGTATATGCATCATGCTGTTCCCAGCGCGCCTGGGGTTGGCTGGCTCCCTACTCAAGTCAATGTGATTTTTTTTTTAAAAAAAGTGTTTTCCTATTATTATTACTTGCATTTGATACACAGGCCAAGGCTTGTTTGATACTGTGTCAGAAGCCCTGCCTCTCTGTTACACCTTATGTACAAAGTTAGTGGAAATCTTTGCTGCATTCCAATAAGGGACTGAGCAGCAAATCTGCTGGTTAATCATTTATCGCTGTGTGAACCTGCTGAATAGCAAATATGCTAGAAAAGGGGAAAGGAAAGGGCATGGCAAGAGATTAACTGAGGACAGTCAAAAGTCAACCAGAAAGGAGCGGGGATGAGGCTGGAAAGGTCAGGTGGCAAAGGGGAAGGCTACTGCAGTGTGAACACCGGCTCTCAGCAGCACGGGGGTCCGACGCCCTGTCTTGCTCCCAGGTCAGCCCTTTCTGCTCCATCACCACAGGCACTGCGGGCTGAATGACTACCTACTGCTTCCAGCTCAATTTGATAGCTTGTCTGCCTAGGACAGCCTTTTGGATTCACTAAGTTTCTTTCACCTCTCCAAGACTCAGATCTCAGCTGTTCCCAAAGCGTGTGCTTCTCACAAGGAAAGACCTGTCGTGAGCATTGCAGACATCAAAAACACACTTCTCCATGCAAAGTGCTGTTCTCACCGGTGGCTCTGATGGCCGGTCCTGCTGGCACTGGGGTGGTGGGGAAGGGGAATCAACTCCAGTCGGAGTGCAAACTTTCTGGGAATGGGTTTCTCCAATGGACCACTGCTTCTGCAGTGTGGTAGGGCTGGTGGGGCAGAGCACAACATGTATCTGGTAGGGTCATAAGTAGAGCTTGAGCAGAACAAAGGTCTCTCTTCTAGAAACCCATGGGGTATTCACTTTAGCCCTCCAACATCTGCAAACCAGTGGAATGGAACAGCAAATACGGCCACTGCCATCCAGGCTCTGGCTGCCCCTGAGCATCCCGGTTAGGTGGTAGTTAGCTAGGAAAGTAGGGGTGACCATATGGTCACCAGCAGGATTTATGGTGTGTTTTTACCAGTCAGTGGATGGTGGGATGCTCAGCCCCATGGCAGCAGTGGCTGGCTAGGCAGCAATCCCATGTGGGCTGGGACAGGGTCTACCCTCACGCTAAGCACACCTCCAGCAGGGAAAGCAGATGGTAACGGCACCCCAAAGCCAAGGAAAGGGCTCCATTTCATGTCTTGTTGACATAGCAATGATATGACGTTGCCAGCATACTTAGAGCATGGCAGCAAAACATTGTACCATGGTATATCTGCCCAGAAAGTGGAGTGTTTGTTTTGAGAAAAGCACAGTACTAGGTGAATACCACAGTTCAGAAAGGGAAGTACTTCAGCCAACATAAACAAAGCAGTTATTGATATATTTACACGACTGAGGTTCCTGACTTGAATTGTCACCATCCATCAGACTCAAGCCTCAGTGTTGACCGAAACACAGGAGCAGCTCTGAGAAGTCTGGTTGATCATCACACAGCTTTGTCCATGTTGACAGGGAAGACTCTGGAAAAGCCCATGGTGCGGGCATACTTGAGCCTGCTGCTTCCAGCAGTCCCGCTTCTGTTTAGTGGAGGGCGGTAAGCACCATCACCACTGGGATATCCACCGTCACCCCTCTGGGATATCCCCATGAGCTTTGGCTTCATCTGGGGTCATCAGTGGTGGGAAGGCTGTGGCGAGTCTTGGTGGAGAAAGACTGAAGCCTGTCCCCCATAGCTGTGGGTCTCCCCAGATCTCATGTCCTTCTCCCGAGGTGAGGGGCGGAGGGCAGTTGTGTACATCTTAGCCGAGAAGAAGGCTACACTCACGCTCCCAGGGGTCAGCAGAAACAGCAAATACCCTCTAGCAGGGGAGTCTATCTCCAC
Source organism: Cariama cristata (assembly GCF_000690535.1). NCBI lineage: Eukaryota > Metazoa > Chordata > Aves > Cariamiformes > Cariamidae > Cariama > Cariama cristata. The sequence continues at coordinate 54,703 of NW_009603112.1, read as the reverse complement.
CTCATCTCTTGCACTGCACTGCCCGTCCGTTGCTTTGTTCATTAATTACTTGAAGACATAAGAGATAACGAGAGGAATGGAAGTGACATTACTAGTCAGTGGTTGTATGATTTGATGCCTAACATCATGTTCTGATGTTCTGGTATTTCGGTTTTTCCATGGAGCCAGCAGCAGAGTAAGGGAGGCATCAGCATGGTGCAGAAGCCGACACTCCTCACCACCCAGGCAGCAGCTGTGGTGCAACATCGCACATCATCCTTCTAGAAAGAGGATCGCTCCCAACATGGACAGGTTGTCTCTGGCTGGGTTTGAGGACCACTTCCATGGTTCTCTTTGCATGAGGTGTGTCAGAGAAATCTAAATATACCAAACAGTCTTCTCTTGGCCAGGTCCATGCTCTGTTGGCCGCCATGTCCAGGATGTGGTTGCCCATCTGGGAAACTTGCAGCCTAGCTCCCCACAGGACTTCGCAGAATATCTTGAGTTCCTCCACTTCATTTTACCTGACAGACCCTTCAGGCCTCAGCAATCCAGCAGCTGCTGTTGTGTTTTACCCAGACATGTTTCTGTCTGCAAAAGCCCCAAAATACTGGACTTGCCGTCAAAACACAAGCAAGCCATAGCTGTCAGTGTTCAAACCTGGGCTCATCACAAAACAGGGCTGAGATCTGAAGGACACGATGCCAAATGAGAATCAATTCACTCCCGAGCAAAACAGTGAATATAGGGTGGGATGCCACATACTTGAGAGTAGGTAGGGGAGGGAGGCAACCACCTGTGTGAGATAGCAGGGTAGTTTTGTCCCCCAAAAAATTAATGTTAACCTCCGCCTAAAATATTCTTGTGCAAACTGGGCCAAAGAGAGAGTTTTTTTCAAATTTTACGAGAAATGCAAGGGTAATTATGAATACGGTGATAAAAAGGTGAATGCCACCTCATGGCAGAGCCAGACCTTCTACTCCCCCAGACCAGTTCAGACCAGAGGGCTACACGTCGCGCAGACGGTGAACGGGCCTTCGGCTCCACCGCTGCACGGGGGGAATCTCGGGATCCCATTCTTCAGAGCTGTCAGCTGAGCCATTGAAAATATGAAGACCTCTTCCTCAGGGACTTTCTAGGAACTCACTTCAGGAGGATTCCTGTTGCTGAAAAGGACATGCATCAAAGTGCTACATATCCTGTGGGAGGAGAAGGAGAATTCTTTCACAGACATCATCTCTTCCTTATGTAATTAAAAAAGTCAATGGGAAACGAATCCAGACATGAATATTTATCTTTGGCTTCCTGGTGAGCGTTTCGCTGCAGTAATTTCCTTGGCCTCCTTCCACTTCGCTTATAGACAGAACCCAGATACAGCAGCTCCTCATAAGGACATGGGCACCTGGGGACATGTAGCCTGAGAACCTGTTGACCCTCAAGTTGTCTGACTGGGCTGACACATGCATCTTCATCTAGCATATCCCCTGAAGACTCACCCCTCAAAGCAGTATTTCCCATAAAGGGTAACACTGCAGTAATTCTATTAATGAGCAGTGCTGTGAAATTGCCTGCTGGTCCCTTCCCACACACCACCCTCATCCCAGGGAGATGTCCGAGGGGGTAAGATGGAAAGGGATTTGAGACATCAGCAGGTCACAGGCCTCCTGTGGGCCCGCTGCACAAGGGTGACTTTCATTGCATGAGGCCAAACTGTCAGGGCTTGGGAAGGGACCACAGACGTACCCGAAGGCAGCATTAAAGATGGCATCCTACTGTGCCTCGTGCTTCCCCATGCGCTCTCAGCCCACGAAGCTCTCCAATGCAGTTTTTTTCCATGGTCTGAGGGAAGAAAGAAACACAGCCAAGGTCTCCCTAAGCAGACCCCATGTCCCTGCTGCCAGCGCTCCCCTGCTCAAGGATGCCACTACCTACTCTGACTTCTTATGTGTGAGGGACCCCCAGCCTGCTAGCACAGAGCACTCCCTCAGCCCACCTTTTTTTTTTTTCACAAAAAGCTCTGCTCAGAGCCGGGTAAATTTGCAAAGTCAAGGACCACCAGGTTAGGAAGAGCATAAGTTAGACTTCTCTGTATAACCCTACTTTCCCTCCCTCGAAGTACAAACACTCTGATACAGGCTTTACATGCAAAAGGCAGTCTACTTTCACCCCACAGGTTTCCTGTGCACACAGAACAAACTATAATATGCGATCTCCACAGGTTCATCATTCCCTCCTGTTTACCCATGTTTATTTTCTACTGTCTATTTATTCTATCTGTGCCCTGAACGTACTATTATTCATTTCCTGCTGTGGTACTTTGCCCATTGTACCTGCTCCTTCACAAACATTAATGAGATTAAGGCTAATATGATGAGATTAAGCCTCAAACTTTTGGATCATCCACCAGTTTGGGCTTCCACTTAATCTGGATTCCCCCGATGTCACCTGGGGTCCCTATGCTGGGAAAGTGACTGCCTGATGGCACCTCTGTAGTTAGTGGGCAGAGGTAGAAACCCCTCAGTGGGTGACTCCAATCACCTTGTTGGCTGCAGGTAAAGCCTCTCCTTTTTGAACCTATTTTGGGATGGCTACTCCTTGCCATCCATCGGTGGTTTCCTGCCGCTTCTCAGTGGTTTCCCTTTCTGAGCAGGCATTGCCCAGCAGCTCGAGTAGCACCTTCATCCCCCAGCCCAGTGCAGGAGGATGAAGTGTCTCCCAGGCTGTACACAGTAGTATTTCACCAGCAGTGCACCAGAGCTGTCCCTGCGGTGGGAGTGCGAAAGCAGCACAGCATCAAGCAGGGGCACAAGCTCTGCTGGGGTAATCCCTTCCAACTAGTGAGTCAGAGACTTTAACCTGTTTGTATTACCTCACACAGAGCTAACGTGACTCAGGTGCTACCTGATCACTGATAACCGTGGTAATGCGTGTCTAATTGCGAGCCAACAATGTCCTACTATTCCCTGAAAGTGAACAGTTTGTGTGGAGTGTGATGGAGAAGCAGGATGACTCCAGGTGATTTCTCTTCTCTCCTCAGCTCCTGGACAGCCTGAGCTGGTGTCTGGTCAATGGGGAAGGGAGGGCCACATGTCAGAAAATAAGGGGAAACAAGAGGGCAAAGGAAGACTAGAAGGTATGTGTCCAGAAGAGATTAGTTTTTGAGCCTTTCGGAGACAGTACCAATGGGAGACAAGGTTATACTCCTTGCATGTGCAAAAGTCTGCCACAGAGAAGAAGGGAATAAGTTGTTCTCACTGCCCACTTGGACAGGACAAGATAAATGCCATGAGGCTGTAGCCAGTCGGTGCTAGACAGCTGGGGCTAGACTTCCTCTTCAGGAACCTGTGGTCCCTAGTGCATGAGGATGCCATGGGAGGTTGTGAAACACGTGTTGGTCACATCTGGTTTAGGCAGCACTGACTCTGTCTTGGGATAAGGGGATGAAGCTTGCGACCAGGAGGACCCTTTCAGGACACCAGTAAGGCAGCTACTTTGCCACTGGCTTTCCCAGCTAACTGGGACAGAAGAACTCGGGCATCCCCCGTTGCGCTCAAGGCTGGGGACCAGCCGTTTGCTGCAGGACTATCGATTGCTCTGTTCCCGTCACCTTTTCCTCTTGTGTCTCCCTCACCTCCACCAGCTCTTCATTTTCACTGTCCTCTCCTGCTTGCCATCCCTAGCCCTGTGATCTTCCCTTTCTTCCCACCTCAGTTCTCATCAGTTTCTAATTTCTTTCCCCCACCCCTTCCTACTGTCCTTCCTTCAGCCTCCACCAACCAGCTCCCTAATTCTTCTCCTCTCCCTCCTACCTCCTATCTTTCTACATTAACACTCAGGATGCTCCTCCCTTATATTGTCTGAAGTCACATCTGGCCGTGAAGACGTGGAAAAGAGACTCACCACAAGTTCCCACACGCTCGAGGCTCAGTGCCAGTGGTGTAACTGCAGAGAGAGCCTTGCTCAGCGAGGATGGGATCCCTGAGCCAGCAGCGCAGGCTCCCCTGCACCCCGGGGCTGGCAAAAGCCCTGGGAGGGGCTGGAGCAGAGGCAATGGAGGCAGAGCCCTGGGAGAATTCAGCAGCCAAACTCTTACAAACCTTTGCCAAGCAGGTGCACACCACAATTTTTTGGAGCTTAAAGCCTGGTTAGCTCTGGATCGTTTTTTTAACAAGGGTAGCAAACGGTAACGTATTGACCCCTTCCTGGGAAAACATCAAGGCCTTTCTCCAAAGCGCTCAGTGAAAATACTGTAAAAAAGGGAAGATTATTACAGGGCAAAGCAATGTCATTTTCCTAAACTTATTCTCGGAAACCAATGAATCATTTTAGCCAAAACTTTTTTTTTATTAATTAATTAATCAATTAATCACGCTGAAGCAAGACACTCAGCATGGAAAATTTTAAGCAAAATAGTGACTGGCAATGTTATGAGCACCTACAAGGGGGGAAAAAAAAAAAGCAGAATAAGACAAAGTGCTGGCTAACTTTACCCGTCACTGCCCCTAATATACAGATGGTATTCGCACAACAGCAATACCCCTCCTGTCAAATTTATCAGCATGGTCTTGCTAAGTGCCAATTTAGTGGGACTTTATAAAGGCTAATAAAAATATTGAGTGAGGACTTACGATGTTGCCTGATAAAATCATGGTGCAAATAAGAAAGTGCAATAGCACTGAGCACTGTATCTTACGAGAGCTGTACTTCCTTGTCAGTCGGGAAGCCCAGGTGGTTTATAGAGCACACGAGATCAGGAAGTCCATCAAGATGTTCCTGGCACAGATTAGTCACAGGACTATCTATCCAAGGGTCAGTCACATGTGTGGAAAATAAAAAAAAAAAAAATTAAAAAGTAGCAGTTGACAATCTCTTGGTCTGTGGGCATAATCGATGTGCACTGTAGTGCTCCATGGATCGCATGGTACGTGCGCACGTGCCTGTTCTCAGACTGAACACCCTTCATGTCAAGAAGATGATTTTTGTCTAAATCTAAACAGTGAAGTACTATTCTGAATTACAAAACAGAGAGGTGGGACCTCACTGCAGAACTGCCAACATCCTCTCCTTTACAGGCAGATGGCAAAACTGCCATAAAAAGATGCTTGAGGAGGAATTCTCCAGTAACACTTGGAGGGGTATAAAGAGATCGTCCCTCCAAACCGAGGAAGGAAATGTCAAACCAGTAGCCCCAGATTGTTATATCCCTGTATAGATTTGTTATGTCCCTGTATAGATTGGCCCGCATTAGAAAATCAGCAGTTCTGGGATACATCATTGCAGAGTCATCTCTAGCAACCCAACCGTTCAGTCAGCAGAAGAAGGGGAAGAAAGCACTACATCCACCAGCCCATCAGCAGGAGATGTACCAGGCTCTTGGGCAGAAATGTGCAGATCATCCATGCTATGCCTGATAAAAGAGGAACTGCTGTTAGATTTGCTACCTTTCCCCAGTGCTGGTGACTAAGAAAGTGCTGCCTATGTCAACAGGTTGCTACCAGAGAGAACATTTGTGTCTTGCTCATACAGAATTGGCGTTTATTCACCTCCCTATCCATTTTTACATCTTAAAGGCAGGCCATCCAAATTACACTTGCACCTTTGCAGCAAAACCCAGAGCAGAAGGTCATTGCCAGGAGGAAGACTCAGAGAAGTGTGCCGTGGGAAAGAACAGGCGGCATGGGGAGGATGAAGAGGAGAGCTTTTCATGAGCAGTCACAGAAGACGAGCTCAACAGTGGTGACTGAACCCCAAACCTGAAAACATGGGCCTACATTAGGTAGCCCAGCAGTTCAGCCAGGTGTTGCCAAAGCCCACGGCAACGTTCCCATCCCTTTCACCAACCCCACAGTCGTGCTCCTCTACCCACAGCAGCCCATACCAGGGTAAGATGGTACAGGAGGGAGGTTCAGGATGTAATGTACAGTGAACAGCAGGTTCCAACAACTTTCTCACCATGCTGCATGGTATTTTTTGCTTTCTTCAAGACTCCTTCTGCTGCAGACTCCCAGCAGAAGAACAGGCATAGAAATAGGGAGTCTGAGTGGCACCTTCCCCAGACAGATTTCACACTTCTAAGGCACAAAGAAGGAAACCAGCACCACTTTGATCAAGTGCTGTGTGCAGTTAATGACGATACACCACTCCCTCCTGCGCTTGACACCTTGTCACTTTGGCATACTCACTCCTGATCTCAGAGCGTTACCCCTTTTCAATAAAGGAAAATATTTTCAAAAGTGTGCAAGTGACTTGGGAGCCCAAGCCCCATCACTGCTCAGTAAGGCATTACATCCATCTGAGAGTAGGCACTTAACAGAAGTACTTAACAGGTCAGTCACCCAGATGTGGAGTGAGACAGATACCACCACGAGGAACTTGAATCTGAATCAGACATCCTCTGGAGGTGTCCGTCTCCCTTCAATGAGAGCTGAGGCTTGCTGTAACATCTACTCCGGCCTTTCAGGCCACCCAGGAGATGCAGATCACAACATCAAGACCCCGCTCCTAGGTCCCAGCCCACAGCCCAGCCACATCCTGCCTCTAGTTCAGCTCACAACTGAGGTGTGCCCTTGA
>NW_009603112.1:42765-48140 GCF_000690535.1 Cariama cristata | reverse complement strand
AGTACCTGCTGAGAAGCACTTCCCTCCAGAGATGAGCCCATGACTTGGATGGGCTACTCAAGGACTGCAGCTGCTTCCTGGGAAGGGATGTGTACAGGGGCTCTTTCGCAGCCCCTCGCTGTTTTTCTTCCCAAGTAGGGCTACTCGTGAAGGTCCTGCCTTCACCCACCATTGCTCAGAGCGCTCATGAGACCCGAGGTCAATGCTGCCTGCAGGCTGGGGGGGTTTCAGCTCACACCCCCAAGGAAGGATGGAGCAATAGGGCCTGCAGAGGTGACGGTGTTCTCCTTGCTGTCACAGGGGCTCAGTGAGCCTCGGAATGAGAGGTCTAAAACCTCTCTACAGCCGAAAGCACACTCTGCAACCTATAGCATCAAGGTCCTGTGCTGCAGCATCTCGTATTCCTCCACCACCGCAGGCTCACAACAAACAGATACCCTGACACCAGCTCCACTCCCAGAGCCCAGTTCCTGCTTCGGTTGCTGAACGCAGATGATGCAACAGGTATTTATGTCACTGTCACCACAGGATTCCCCTGCATGGGGTGACTTCTCCGCCAGCGTTATCTAGACTGTGCACCTGTGCCTTGCACTGTGAAGCAGAGATCTCGGTCCCATAAACTTTGTGGGCATTAACCACTGCCACATCAAACGTTGTCCCTGCTATTCCCTGCGTGATCCGTGTGATCTGTCAGGGAGCAGAAGCCATGTGAGGGCATTCTTAAGCATAAGCACCAGGTTCCCCTAGGACAAGGGATGAAATATTCACGATGACATACTAAAATAAACCAACCCTTCCTTCTTTGGAGCCAGCTTGTGAACATGTAGGGTGTGTGTAGTCAGATGAATGTCATTGCCAGATAAGAACATCTCGCACAATAACGCAGTGTGGAGAGCCCAAGCGAATGCCAGTTACTGATCACTGTCACGTCAGTATATTGCAAAAGAGCGACTGCTCTGTTTGCTGTTGCCACATTGTGATTTTTGCAGAACCTCAACACTCATCCACGAGCAGCCTCTGAGACTGTCCACAGGGAATGTCTCTCTGCTTTCCCTTTGTCTGTGGCTGTACCTTTGTACCAGGCGATTGCAAGTATAACCATGTGCAGGGAAGGAATGGAACTGAAGCCACAGACTAAAACAAGACGGGCTTAGAAAATGCTGTCTGGGGCACACAAAGAGAAAGTCTGTGGCTGAAACATTTGTAAAGTGTAGCTAAACAGTGCAAAGGGCGATACTGTGGGGTTTTCTTCCCTAGGCTAAGGTGGGTACGGTGGGAACCTTCTGAGCTCTTCAGTTTTCCCAGTGTTTTCCCATCTGTACAACCCTACCTCAGGCAGACTCAGGCGATGACTGAAGTGACCATAAAGACTTAAAACTGTCAATGTAAACTGATTTATTTCTGAAGTAGAGTCCTATTTCCCATCCTGCTTTTCACTCTCATTTCCACATATGGGGACAGACCTTCTGTTTCATCCAAGTATAAATAAATGTCCAGTGCCAGACACAGCCACTATGACAGCAAAGGAGGAGGAGATTTAGCCCTTTGAAGCCATGGAAGCAGCCATAGGAAAAGACCCAGTTTCACAACATATGGGAGGCTGTCAGGTACCTCCTCATGCTGGGAAAGACACAGCCTTTCCAGCGTAGATTTAAATCCAAGAGAAGTACTTATTTTAAAAGATAACAAAGGATTCACAGTTGCACTGTCGATAATAAGATGGTAACAAGCAAGGCAATGCAAGAGGAACGTCTCATCCATTGCCCACGTAGGTTCAGGGAGTGCCTCATCCAGATCCAACACCTGCCCAGCTGTTTGAGCAATGACTTCAGTGGAGATCAGCACTTGGTAAACATCTCCTACCTGAGCTGGGGCAGTACGGCCAGACCCAGGAGTGGCATAGAAAGCGTAGGTTTAGGCTGTACCTACACTGTAGCAGGAGGTCTGAGAGCAGCAGCCTACAGCCGGCTTTCGGCCAGCCGGTTTGGGTATGCAGAGCGGTGTTTGCACGCTGTTGAGGACCCTGGCAGATATTGCCTCCCCCTGTAGCAACCTGGCCTCCATCGAGTGATTGCTGCCTTGAGGTTGTGTCTTTGCTGGTGCTGCTGTCACCCGAACCACTGGGGAAACAATCAGGCTTGGACAGTCTGCTATGCCCGCTTGTGCTGGTGTCTGCCAGGTGTCCTTAGCATCAAAATGAAAGGGGAACCCCATTTGGTAGCACATAAAAGACTTTCTAAAGAGGCTTCTTTAGAAAAGGAATCTAAGACTACTAGGACTCTTTCCTTTTTTGTCTTCCACAAACATCAGTGGAAGATGTTCTGTGCCTGTTTGTCCACGGACATAGAACATCAGTGCATCAAGCGATACGGGGAGAAAGGCAGAAAAACAGGAGAGATGCGTCATGGTCCAGGCAGGGGCTGGAGGAGTGTCTTACAGAGAAGTCAGCAGACTGGTACTGGGAAGATAGGTGCTTAATTCCCATTGCAGAGGCCCTGTATGACACTGAGACACAAATTTCCTCTGTGACACATAGGAAACAATTTCAGCTGTCTGCGCACCAATTCCTCCTCTGGAAACGGGATCGTCTGGCGCTCACAGTTCCACTCATCTCCAGTAAGGACCAGTCCCACTGGCATTCAGGTGCTTCCCTGGGTGCTTTCATCATGGGGACCAGCTAACCAAACCCTCAGGAGAGGGACATCCCAGCACACTGTGCAGAAGCCTCAAATCCATGAAAACAGAGCCTGTGTCATGCCCAGTGCTCCTGGGGCTGGCCTAAGGAGAGTGGTGGGTACAGCGAGGAAGCGATGGGTGGGCTGGTACCTGCGGCTTCTCTGGTGGTAACTGGGAGGGATCCTGTTGTGGTTGTTACCCTGGCAGCCAGAGGTGTTATCTGACGTGGGTGGGACTCTCTCATCCCCCTTGTCACTTCTGATGACAAATGTGAACAGCCTGCCAACCTTAGACTTCTCTCCCCTGCTAGGCTCAAAATGCCGGGTTGTGCCTCCCTGTCTGCTAGGTAAAAAACACTCCAGAGAGATTTGTTCCATGTATCTATAAAACAGTTCACTATGAAGCCCCTCTTTCTCAGAGACTCCTCAGAGAACACCTCTCTCATTGAAAGCACCAAGCGATGGGGTCCCCGAGACATCCTACTTTTCTGCTGTGGGTCTGGTTGAACACCCACTCAGCTGCCAAACTGCACATTATAAATTACGAAGATGACTCTCCTGCCTTCATCTGAGCACCCTCCACCCCTGAGCACCCCACCTGCCAGCACCCAGGCACCCCTTTCCTCATTTCTGCAAAGCAAAGAGAAACACATTTGCAAAACCATGGATGTGCATGGCGAAGTGAGGGCTTCTGCTGGGTACGGGGTGGAGTTGGGGCATGAAGGGACGACCCAGGAAGAAATCGTCGCAGCAGATCCTCTGCTACAGAAAATCGAGGTAGCCTCATTGACTTTGCCTTGCCCTGGCTGGGTTGCACCTCCTGTGCCATGTTTCCTGAAATAGGGATCTGCATGTCTGACTCGATGAGAGCAGGCTGTCCTAGCAGTGTTTAGAAGCTATGGAAGTGGAAAGCATTTTCACACAGGCTAATTTGACATGTAGCATTTCAGGAACTTACAATTTATTCCATTCACATTTCTAGCCAGAGACAGCATCTTTATTTTTATGGTTTGTGGGGGAAAAAAAAAAAAAAAGCCCAGCAGGAAAAAAAAAAAAAATAAAAAAAGAAGAAGAGGAAAAAAAAGAACACTGAGCAAATAATAACATGTGTGGGTGGGTTGGTGTGTAATACCCCAACCACAGGGCTACAGCAACATTTGGTCCCATTGACCTTTTTCCTCAAATTAAGGTAATTACTCAACTACTGACAATAGTCTACTGTGTTACGTCTGTGGATTAGCCCATAGAGAGGGACATGACAAATACTTTATAGTTTGACACAGCCAGGTGACTTTACACTTGATCCAAAGTCTAAGGACAGAGTACTCTTACGTGCAGAATTACTGAACCTTGATTAAACCCCAAGATATAGAAAGACAGAAAAACGGAAAGGCAGAAATGTAGGTAGGTAGGTAGATAGATAGACAGATAGATAGATAGATAGATAAACTCTACGTACGTTAAAATAGATCAAGTCAAGAAATTTCTGCTGTAATCTCTTTCTGAGGGTAACAGACTTTCTACAAACATCAGCAAGTTTTGTTTCCCAAGGGCTTTTTTTTCTTAAAGTTTTCCACTAGGAAAATCCAAATCATACATTTTAAATCGGATAATTCAGTGTGACTGACTATATTTTATGTTGTTGACCTGGCCCAAAACACTCTCAAGTAAATGCACTTGCATACTGTGATGCACTGTCTCCTAAGCATTTGCATTTCTTTCCCATAATACAGCACTTTTCTGGTTCACATGAGGAAATGGGGCTACCATTCAACCTGGGTCGTGTGCCCCCATACAAGTATTCTTTGTAACACTGAACAGACTCAAATGGAAGCATTCTAGTAAACTGAATGAAATGAATTGCGGCCTGGAAAAATCAAATAGTCTATTCCCCTCAGAAATGTCAATAAAAGCAATTTACAGATGTAAACATTTTAGATTTTTTCATTCAAAAAATCTATGTATTTCAAATGTACATTCCATGTAGGTCATAAAACAAATCCTGAAGCATCTCTTTCATCAAATAGAAATTCTGATTTTTTATTCTGCTTTCCTGCTGCATAGCAGCAAACACCAAAAAAAAAAAAAAAGTAATATTTTCCTAGCTCAAGTTACAGAGCAGATTTGCTATTATGTAAAATACATTATGTCTCTGACATGGAGACCTCCTAACTTACATACTTACACAGTGTTGTCTACCTTTAAATGAATCTTAGAAAATTTTGCTGCTCGAGGTTGAATACTGCACCTGTGCACTATTTCTGCTTACAAAGGCAGAAGTGCCCACTGAACGCTGCTAATACAAATTTTCTCTTTACAATGAACAAAACACCTGGGATGAGACACAAAAGACCCCAGGACATAAGATTTGTGGCACGACAGAATGATATTAAACTTCAGAGTTTCGTACTGTTGAGAGCAAGCCCTGGGAGCTCACTTGCCAAGCAGCAAGGTTCATCCCCGAGGCCAAGCTGCCTGCAAACCCTCCTGGTGCTGAGCCATCTGGTCCCAAGGCTCCGTTCATGTTTGCAGTTTCCCACTGTAATTTGCACATTACAGCGCAATTTGACATCTCTTGGGGAAACCGGGCTAGTATTTTTGTAAAGATCTGAGAGTTTGTATTTTTACATCTGACTCTTCTTCTTAAGGGTTAAGACCACCTTCGAATCAAAAAAAGATATTTGGAAATATTCACCAACT
>NW_009603112.1:3710-42734 GCF_000690535.1 Cariama cristata | reverse complement strand
GGTTCAGACCGTAACATGGAGGTTTCAGTAACCCACTAATTTTGAGCCATGTGTGGAACAGGCCTGGTGATATTTGTTGTCCTCTGGGGAGAAACAGGTGACCTCAGGGAGAAGCAGGAGCTGGAAAGAGACCTACAAATCTGAGGGCAAGAAAATGCAGAAAGCATTGACGCTCCAAGCAGCCAGGTGGAAGATGGGAGGTAGATGAGGGAGGAAGCTAGCATTCATGTCTTGTTCACAGTGATTTTGTATCAGCCTTATCATCCAGATCCTCAGCTGAGGGATATTTTGGACCAAACTTAGTGTTAAGCAGCGCATCTCCATGTCACAAGCCCTGATTTAGCAACAGAAGGGCCACAGAAACCAGACGATGAGTCCTTCCCTGTGAATTGCTTAATCAGACTGTAGGTACCCCTGAGCCACATTTGCCCTAACCTCTTTCTAGATGTCCACAGCCTTTCCAGTCAAAGGCAAGCTAGGAGACCAAATCCGTGGTCTAAGCTGGTAAATCCATGCATTAGCACCGCAGTAGCACCAGTTAAGTGTTTGCTCCTTGAAAACACATCCCAGAAATATCTGTGGGGCTCTCATTTCCCTGCTGGTTCTGGAGGTCTCACCTAAAAGCCCAGAAGGCATTAAGTCCACGATGCCACGAAACTGCCTCCAGCTTTCCCTCTCAACACCACCAGACCAAGCACAGAGAGCAGAAGAATCCAACAAAACAAAGCCAAACAACTTCTTGCTGTTATTTTAAGCCGAGAGAGGGGATGGAGGGAGGGGGCGGGGGGAATGAACTGCTCGGCATACACGGGGAAATCGTTTCATTTTGGCCGATGGCCTCTTGTGGCTGTGGTTTCCACAACGTCTCTGTATTCTATCTGTGTCAAGATGGAACCAGCCTCCTGAAATAGACTGAACAAGCTAGACGGGAGCTATTTTAATACCTGGAGCTTGTTCTCTTTCGACTTTGTTGAGTGAGGGGAGAGAACGGAAGAAGAGAGACAACAAACCAGGGTGATGTTATTTTAACGTGTGCAACAGAGCTGTCAGAGCGTAGCAGTTTGGCTGTCTCAGCACACACCCCCGTCCGCCCCATCGCTACTACGTGCAAGGATGCACAGCCTGAGCTAGCACCCGCGTCGACCAGAATTAGCCTGGTTTGTGTCTATGCACACGCAGACATCTTAGTGGAAAAGCATCACGGTTTCCTTCGTGTCGCACCGAGAGGGAAAAGTGAGTTAACGTCTCCAGATGGGTGTGCGCAAGGCATGACGGACGAGTTGACAAAAAGCAAGATGGACCTTTGTTACCCAAGATACACACAAATCACTCCCCCCATCGTGCCACTGTAATAGGTTGGCCACCACAGTTCTGCTCAGAAAAGGAGGGCAACTCCTTCCCAGCATCAGATATTGGAAAGCTGGGAAGAGCGGTAGGATAGTACGCAAAGCAAAGTCTCCAGAATACCAGGTGCTTTTTCACACTTGCAGCCAGAGTTTTGATACTATCTGGTGCCGTGTGACAAGAGGGTAGGTTTTCAGAGACTTTATCTACTGAAGCAATACAGACCAGTCCTTTCCCCAGGCCTGCCTGGATCCTGGGTTCATGACAGCTCAGACCACAACTTCCCTTCAGTTTTTCACTGATTTTGCAGCAGTAAATAGTATGTCTTGAAAATGTTCTCTCAGGTTGCCAGTGCTGCCCTTTCAGATCTCAGTGCAGGAGGAAGCTTGAACATCTGCACCTGGAGTGTTTTCCTACATTTCTGTACAGAATGATGACATTAAATTCATCTCAGATGACATGAAATTTGTCTTGCTCGTGGCAGACTGTGCTGAGGGCTCAGCCCCTCCATGGCAATCTTTAACTGAGTTATCCTGATTTATACCGGGCCCGCTGTGGCCTGATACGATGCCACAGAAGAACATATCAGCTGTACCCCGACACACAACAACTCCACTTTCTTTAACAGAAGAGGGCAAAGCCATATAGCACCTTATATCACCTCTAGGTTGGTCAGAGAACAGCTTGCTCCAAGGAGGATATTCCTCAGGGGCAGATGAAGCTCCTTTGGCAGCCTCTTCCTATTGCTAAAGTCCTAAGGGGAAAATCCTTTGCTGTCCCAGTATCTGGATTCCTCTTTGTCTTTGCACACCCTCCGTGTTGAACTAATGCCTGAATCCTCTGTGACATCCCCGCGTGACGGCAAATCAGCCTGAACACATATGTGAGGCATTGTGCTGCTCCTTTCAAGATTAACTCTAATTTCTTTGCCCTTGCACCCAGACCTCCCCGACACAGTCAGCCAGTGAGGTCATCTTCTCTATCAGATGGAAAAAACTAAAACATGACACAGGAGATCTCAGCTCCATCGGCTGCTTATCACAGTACCTGCGGCTGAAACAGAAAGCTGCCAAATAAAAATACCTCTTGTGGGCACATTCCTTGCAGAGTATGCGAGACAGCAAGCTGAGAAGACAGCAAGGGAGAGCGGCAAGCAGCAGACAGACAGAAACAGAAGAAAGGAGAGACAGATAGATAGACAGATAGATAGATAGAGACAAGACAGTGGTTGAGGGGAAAAACCACGGGTGGAGATCTATGAAGACAGAGACAAGGAGGCAAGGGGGACAGAGGGAACACTGGTTTCACTAGCAGTAAATGTCATGGCAGACAACACAACTGTATGATTCAGTGCTTTCTTACCATGCTCAGCAAAAGCCCTGTTGAAGACTATGGCCAAAGTCCCATTGACTTCAGTAATGCCAAGACAAATGGAGATGCCCCGTGTCTCCCAGCAGCCAGCTCTGGTCCCTGTCAAAACCCTTCCTGCAACCTGATGCTGCTTCTCCAGTTTCACCCATAGAATCAGAGAATCATGGAATTGTTATGGTTGGAAGAGACCTCAAAGATCATCAAGTCCAACCTTCTACCCAACACCTCCATGCCCAATAAACCCACTAAACCTTGTCTCAAAGCACCACATATAAATGTTTTTTGAACACCTCCGGGGATGGTGAGTCCACCACCTCCCTGGGGAGCCTGTTCCAGCGCTTAACAGCTCTTATAGTGAGGAAATTCTTCCTAATATCCAACCTGAACCTCCCCTGGCACAACTTGAGACCATTTCCTCTTGTCCTATCACACTGCCAGAACCAGACCCAAAGGGTCAAACAGGCGACAGAGATGCACAAATGGCCAATGTGTGTTTTTCCCATTTTCCATGTGTGGTGACAAGCAAAGCAGGCATCTAAGGGCAGAATTTAGCCCCTGGAGCCCATCACCCTTCAGAATGGTCTTCAGGCCCAGCAGGATTTCATTCTCAATGTCACTGTACCTTGTCTCTGCCTAGGGAAATGGAGCAACTCCTAATTGCTACAAAGGGTAGCTATAAAATTCCAGTTAGCTCAGAGCTTTATCCAAAACCACTGAAAAGATTTCCGCTACCTTTGGAGAGCAAAGTGTCCAGTGACATTGGACAGATGTAGAGCAGCAGATGCACTGCAGCCAGCTCTCACAATGGGGTGGACTGAAAGAGCTTGCTCTGCCTTATTTCTCACCATGATTTGATTATGCAGTGATCAAACCTATGCAATGTGGCAGCTCATAAAACCTTCAAAGCATTAAGAACTCCTTGCAGTGCAGAGCCACCACGGGACAGGCTGTCCCCAGCACAGCTGAGATCTCTGCCTTTCTTCCCTGGCTTCCCCCAGGTAAGTTCAAGGTCAGAGTCATTAACTTCAAGGTGTCCCACTGCAAGGGCCAGGATAACTGAAGGACCAGTTACCACTTGAGACGAACATTGTGGCTGACAGCTTGACTTCTCCAGCATTCGGGAAATCTCAGCTGCAGGATGAACCTTCCTCCAGCTGGATGGAACAGACACAGGCTCATGCATGGATTGAGCTTCTACAAGAAGACACCACATGTCTTTCTACTGCAAGTGTGAAGACATTTCTTCAAAGGACCTTTTTCATCCTCCAAAGATGCAAACCAAAAGTGAAAGGAAAAATAACCCTCCCCAAACTTCAGCAAAGCAAGGCATTCCACCTTTCCTCTGACAACAGCCATACATGTCCTCATGCTGCTCAGGTGTTCAGAAACTGGGTGATGAAGGGCTCATAAGGATCCCTGCACAGAACTAGCTGCAAGCTTCTCAGTGTGGTAGGGAAAAACTAATTTTGTTTCCCTGGAACAAACTGCTGGGACAAATGGGTGAGAGGAGTCCACCTTGCTGCTCTTTCTGCATTCGGCGTGGAGGGAAAACATACTCTCCAACTCTTCTTAATAGCTGCCCACCCCAGCATCCCAAATATACCCTCAGCAACAGTGAACATCTTGGGGTATTTTGTGCTGTGGCATTGGCAAGGCAGGCAACAGCTTATGGAGATGTTGTTACCTCTGCAAACCAGCTGCCCTAAGTGTTTGTCTGCTTTGTCAATGTTTAGTGTGAGTCATATCTTCGATTAGGAGGAAGAGAAGGGAAGGGAAGAGGATCTATAACCCATGGAGGATGAAGCACGGTTTTACACCCCTGTGGCTGCGGCACTTTGGTTTCAGTGGGTGCGCTTGCGCTCACACCAAGTGATCTGTTGACTCAAATGCTATTGCAGACAGAAGCGGCGCAAACATTGCCTTATCACGAACAGCTGTCACCTTGTGAGGCACATGTGCTCCGAACCAGGTGCGTGTCACTTCAGTAAGGCTGGAGGATAGTACTCTGACTGGGCTATAAAAAGAAAGATGTGGGGTGGGACCTAGGGAAGATATGGACCCTGCAGCAGGTACTGGAAATTGTTCTTGGCTCCTAGCAGCATTGTTTGATCTGTTCAGTGGGTCATGTGCCAGCCAGCCGCCTCTCTACGTGTGTTTAGGCAGCTCTTGCATGTCTGGATTCTCCTGGCCAGCTGGTTGCTTTAACTCCTTCAGTTGCCTTGACCTCCGGGAAGCAGGCAGTGTTGGAAGCAGCCGATTGAAAGCCAGCAGGTCTGGAAAGCAGCACAGAGCTTGAGTTAAGAAAAGGTGTTTTTTGGAGTGGCAAAGGAAACAGGGAATTTGCTGGCACCCTCGAATTAATGGTGCTCATTGCTGTTGATAAAAAGTCATGACCATCATCCTCCTAAGAGGTGTTTCCTAACATGTCTTTGATAAAAAACTAACCAGGGCAGCCTCTGCTCTCTCAGGCTTTGAAATCTTGCCATGGAAACCTGTAGCACAGGATGACAAAAGCAGCAGCAGTATATAGCACAACCTGGTACCGAGAACAACTGGCAGGGAGAGGTTCATACGCCTGTCATGCCATGCATCTTCAGATGCCTGCACCCCTCACAAAAGCAAATACTAAACCTAGAAAGCCCGGAAAAGTGACACTGTTCACCAAAGCTTGTGGCAAACCTGTGACTCTGAATCCCCCACGTACGACCCCCTCCCCTTCTATACCTTACCCCATTGTCACTTGGCAGCTGTTTGAGTACAGTCTCTGCAATAGTGCTGTAGGTCTCCCCTAAAACAGGATTACATGGGCACCCAGGCAGTGCATTGCCTGGAGGAACATATTCTAAACCTCCTGCCTCTCTGTGAGTCCTTTCTTTAGAAATATTCACTAACAGATAGGTTTTGATGTGATGACTTGTTGCCCCTGTCACATATTGAAACCCTTGTACCACCAACCCATCTTTCTGTTTGCCCCCTCAGCTGTGCTGATTCAAATTCCCAGGTCACTGGTAGAGATCCAGAGTCATTTCCCTGGGGTTTATTCCAGCCTGTCAACAGCACTGCTGAGTGCTGAGCACATCCTGCGATTTCCCGTCCCTCCATCCAGGATGACAGGCTGGTGGCGAGGTGGACTGTGACATCTCACACCTCAGGGATTGCACTGGCGTTTGCCATGTTGCAGCCTGAGGACGCACAGCTAGCATCCCGGGAATTTCGAATAGCACCCATGAAGACTTCTTTGTTCCGCTCCCTCCTTGCTTCTGCCATGTGGGTGATCTCTTGCCCTTTTGTGCAGCTCAATAAAAGCAAGGGCAGAATCTCGATCATGGGAGATGAGTTGGGAAAATCCCACAGAGGATGGGAATAAAGGAGGGGTGGGGATGTCCTTCCACTCAGCAAACAGGCCTGAGGCCACGGTGATCACGCAGTGTCTGGAGACCATCCATAACATGGGGAAATCATTCCAGACTATTTTGCTGATAAAACCACAACACATTCCCACTGGTGTTTTCACAAGCTAAATGGTTTTTGCCTTGCTGACAAGAAGGCTGCTCCCATCCAGGGTGCCACTGAAGTTGGGAGAGTCATACTGGTGTACAAATGACAACAGTGAGAGCAGAATAAGACCGTAATTTTCCAGCAACGGTGAGAAGAGCAGCCTTTTGCCTTTCACCATCTCAGCCACCAGTCTCAGGGAGGCAGGCTCTCCTCACTCCTATTATTATTCCATGGACCTGTCTTGCCCAAAGGAGGTTGGTCAGGCTCCCAGACAGAACTGGGACCCAGGCTAATGATGGAGGAGGTTATGGGCTTGTTCCTGTGATGCCTACTCTTTCTTCAAGAGGGAATGTGTTGGTATATGCAACTGGCCTGGAAAGTGAAGCAGAGAAGAGGAAGGCAATGTCCTCTAGCCACCCTCTGTGATATGTCTTCCACTTGTCTTTGCCTGCTCGAGGTAGAATACGCTGCTAACGCTACCCTTGACGCAAGTCTCAAGCAGGTTTGTCAACACATATTCTTGCCTTGCTTCTCTGCATCTGCCTCTGCCCCAGCAAACTGGACACCTGCCAGGGGGACTCGCAGAAGTTGGGTCTTGTTTGTTTTCAGCTGATTTTTTACTGTTTTACAACAGCAGCTGCAAATGCCAAGTAAGTAGCAGTCCGTTTACCATGATCAGTGAGCACCGCTGCTTCCACGGGGGTGGAAGATCAGTAACCAGCCCGGTGACTGGGGGGGTTCTGGTGCGGAGGGGCGAGGGAACAGGCACTACTGCAACCTCCATCTTCTCAGAGACAAGCACCGACAGATTCTTCGGGCCTCTGCCCCCTCCAGACCAGCTCCCTCTCTCTTTAGGTCTGCCATCAAAGGCAATGCCACCTCCTCCCCGCACCGCTCATCTCCAAAAGCAGACCCTAGCTGCTACCTACACAGCCATGAGGTGAAGTCCTGTCAGCTTTCAGAAGCAACCTTTATCTCTGTGTCTTCCTGAAATGATAGTTGTCTGGCATGGATTCTTCTGCCAGCAGAGAATAGAGCTGAACTTCTGTGGGACGGGAAGCATGTCTGAATTCCCATTTAGGCTCTGCACCTGTGGAAGATGCTCCAACTGTGGGCTTTTTGTAGCTAGGGTTTAGAGATTTCTGAGCCCTAAAGAGAAAGGCCCCAGGTGTTGGTGTAAAGGTATCTATCCGCATGAAGAAAAGGACCTTCCCAGAAGCTTGCACGATGAGGTAGAACAAGCCTAGCTGAGCTGGGATGCCAACCTCCCTGGTGCACGTTAAATCAGTGATGACAAGCTCACCTGGAAGTCTGGATACCAGAGAACAGAGCCAGAGCAGTGGAAAGACCCTTGTTATGTCCTCTTGTTATGGCAAACAACCAGGACACGTGAATGTGCTCAAAAGCACCTTTGTAAATCAGGCTGACAGGTGCAGTCTATCAAAATACCCTACTGCAGTGGGAACTCTGCAGGCCACTTACCCGGCAGCAATGAGCCGAGTGGCAGGGCAAATCTGCCTGCAGTCAGCTTCGGCAACCAAGATGGATTGGTGAGAGCAGGACATCAGCACTGTTCCTGATAAGTGTCTGGGTAAAATATCAGAAGCATCCTGTTGGGACTGATTTTACCATTGATAAATTGCTTTTATAAAATTGCAGCTTTAAAAACATGAGGAATTTCTATCCTTGTTAACTTTATATAGCTTGGCCCCATGTGCTACTTTCAGAAGAGACAAGAACTACTCCCGTGCTCAAGCTTTCTACTGTCCACACAAGCCACTTTAAAAAAAAACAATACTGTTTTTTTTGCTGAAAGAGGCAGGAGGGACAACATTTAAACATTAAGAGCTGAGAATTTATCTACTGTCTCAAAGTCACTTTAGGTTTGACAAAATTCCCCTTATTAATTGGGAGCAGCCTACAAGGATTTACAAGGCAAAATCAAATATTTGAAATTCTTATTCCTATTGTTACGCTGCTCTGTTTAACTGCTCTAGCAAACCTGCTGTCAGTAATAAATTTCTTTCCTGTGCCAAGCCAACCCAGCAATAATGAAACGTGCATGCTCCTGAGTTATCCCAGGTTCCCTGGCCTCCTGACAGCTATTACTCTTTCCTACCTGTGCTTTGTGGCTGGGCAGTGCTTGGAAACAGGTGGATGTTCACGGAGGCTGCAGCCTGTGAAGAAGACACCTGGCCACATGCAGGCTCCTTACCCATGCTCCACCAGCCCATGGTACCCTCAGGTTGAGCATCCCAGGTGTTCCTCACACTCGGCAGCCAGGACACATCTTCCCTGGTCCCACATGCTCCCTGGAAACCCTGCACAGCCCCACGATCTGCCTGCCTTGGCAGAGGTGGCATTCAGAGAACCACACCTCTGGCTGGGGAGTAAATATCTGTCGCTGTGAGCCATCCCTCTGTCGTATTGGCTGCCAGGAGGAATAACACCAGGTTGGAAAGACACACCACCCTCCTCGCTTACTGCTGGCAGCGAGCCTGGGTCGGCAACCGAGGTGATGTGGGTGCCGTGTACCAGCAAGCAGCAGCTGTCTGCCTAACGCGTATGGCAGCAGCGGGCAAAGTGGCACACAGATCCCCTGAGAAAGGTACCCCGGTCGCCTCCATCCCTACAGTTAAGATAGCTGCTGCTTGCAGACAGTGTCCAGTCGAGCATGGGGATCTCTGCTTCCCATGTCTGCACTCTGCAAGAAGGTGGCTCAGCATGGTTTTACCCCAAGAGCCTGAAAGCAGTAAGACTCACATAAGCTAGTGCCAAATATTTCTCAGGGAAAGCCAAACCCCTAGGTTGGATTTGGGACGTACACGGGTTTTTTAGGATTCCCTCTACATACCAGTGTGAGTTTTGTTTGGTACAAGAATCCACACGCAAGGGGAATGATCCCATCTGCAGAGGGACCCTTGTCCTGCAGCCTTCAGACAGAGTCACATTTCCCAGTGTCCCATTGGAAATTTCTCAGAAATGATGTAGTTATGGGTGGGATAAAAATCTCCAGAGATGAGTCCTGAGTGCAGCTTATTCCTGACTATGCACATCTTCCAGAACAAAACTAATTCTAACTTTTCTTTAGGCAAGACCAGGAGTCACTGCCATGAAATTCTGGAATAGACGATTTGTTTCATGTCAGCGGAGAGGAAAGCAAAGTCTGGCCTTTGCACTGAGCTATGTCAAACCTACATGACCGATGTCTCCAGTGCTGCAAACTGCCAGGTCTCTTGGTGTACTCAGTGCTGCACTTGCATGCTGGATTCTGGTTCCAAGCTCTATCCCTTCACCTCCAGCCCAAGCAGAGCACATGTTGTAGCTGAGATATCCCATTGGGCCTTTTCAGGAACAGAGCATGCCCAAAGCTCATTAGCAACCCCTTGAGATCAAGTGGCGACGTAACATTGAGTAGCTGCAGAAAGAGAGATACACAGTCTTCAAAGGGAGAGCGTGCAAGCCCTGCAGATGCCCAAAGAATTGCACACACTTTTGGACCTTGGGGCATGGTGCAGAGCAGTTGCCATCTCCAGTGTACGCTGCTAGGTCTACCTGCTCTGCCTGGGTTTTGCTTGGTTGAGCAACTTTGAGTTGTTTTTTTTTTTCATGACTCAGGATGTTTCCTGTGTGTTCCCTCTGCTGGTACTTTGTTAGAAGGGTCAGGCATTAATCTGTGCAGTTTTATAATTGATGTGCCTGCACCTGGAGGTCACAACAGCAATTTGCACCAGGAAGAATGAAGCACTCGGAGGAAAGCCTTGCTCATTTTCTGCACCACAAGGGAAGTCTCTGGACCCTGCACATGACTCAGACATGGTCCACAGCGACTGCAGGAGTCTGGCATTAGCCCGGTGGTTTTACAGGGCTGCCTGTTGTGCTCTAATCACCTGCTTTCATCGGGCAGCTGCACCAGCGTGACGGGTTTTCCTGCCTCTCCAAAACACAGCGCAGGCCAATGGGCATGGGCAGAGTTTACTGTTGTCGTTTCTTCTGCATGGTAGACGTGTCCTGTTTGTCTGTGGAAAATGGCTGCCTGGGAGGAAGCGGTGACTTCCTCGTATGTCCTGCGTGTTACCTTTTCATTGCATCTTCACTCAAAATCTCAGGACTGGGATTTTCAAATTCTCCAAAAGACTTTGGAATTCACGTTTCCAGCACCTTCATGCAAGAACCGCAAGCTAAAATGCTCCTCAGTGCTTCAAACACGCTCAGCTGCCTCAAAGCGTCCTTCAGAGCATCCTGAGTGGGGATTACATCTGACAGCAGCAACCAGAAAAGCCAGTGTTTGCAGCAGGAGGGACCCAAAGGATTGCTCCCTTCACCCAACTTTCAGTAAGGCAGGTCCCGAGAAGAAGAAGTCCTAACACGTGTGTGAAGCCCTTGGAGATCCAGAGCATCAAGCAAACCTCAATGCCAAGTGCTCGCTAGACCTGGTCCTTCCCTTGTCTGTCACTGAACTTGGGACCGAGGCCCCAGGAAAGGCGGATAGGTTTCGTGGCAACTTTAGCCTCCACTCACCGGGGTCAGTGGATGAACACACCGCAGGGGCAGCACCATGAGTAAAGCAACGAGCCCATTAGCCTGCTGTCAAATACATGGTGGTAAATGAAATTTCTCCGGCCCAAAAGCCAGCCTCATTTGCTTGAGGGCTGCCATCAGTATTTAATGCTGATGCCAGACAGCATGGTGCAAGAGATGAAAAATCCCTCCACAGCCCTCAGGGAAACCCTGTCTTCCCAGCCTGCATCCTGAGCTTCTCCAGGCATAACCTACCCACCTCAGTAGAGAAGTTGTGGAGCATGGTGCTTTTGTAGAAGTAAGGACACACAAATGCATACAAAGGTTATGGGTGTCTTTCTAATGCCCTGGTGTTTTCCTGCACCGGGTGGAATGTGGAGAGGGGATCGGCAGCCCTCTGGGGACTGCACAGCCGGGGAGGTTGTTTCACTGGCTTGGCATCTGCAAGGACACAAAATGAGTGTGATATGATCAACACAGCCTCTAATTAATGTTTTGTCCGCTGGACAAAACCCCTCTGGAACTGAAAAGAGAGATCTGGGAACTTCAAATGAGGAGGGTGATACAGGGTGACAGCCGGAGAGGGGGAGGGAAAAGTCCAGCGTAACGTAGACCGTAGTCCTGATTTGTACAAGAATTGTACGCATCCCCTACCTGTCTCCAGCCAAGGAATGTGAGATTGTACGGGCCGCCTGGTTCACCCAGCCTGGTCCTCAGTTCTCGCAGGCACTACATTTCAGAAATATATTGAATTCCATCTTAAAAGCGGACGGGTATTTGCCTGGAGTCGAAGGCGGTTTCAGAGCCCAGTTGCTGAACACAGCCCCTCCGGGGTCATGGCATGTTTAACAGAGGTCATGAGCTCGCTGGAAAAGTGATTGCAGAAGTGGAGCTTTGGCTAGAGGTCGGGTAACCATCAGAAGCAGTATTGAGCCTCCTTTGAATTTCCCTCCTAATTTGCTGTCCTTGCCCTCACGTGCATTGCCTTTGCACCTTTTAAGATGGAAGAGGTAGTATGCATGCTTCAGTAGATACCCGTTGTTTGTTTATTTTTTTTTACTACCTGTTTGCCTTAAAATGATCTTGGTCTATTCTACAATTCCCAGACTCCTTCACAGTGCAGCCTTAAAGTTTCCATGTAAATCACAGCTCTCCTCATTCTATATACACAGACAGGGAGCAATAAAGAAGCTATAAAAATAAATTTGGCACATTTTCAGCTTATCGTCTAAGTGTAATGTGGTTGTTCTTTACACAGGAAAGAAGCTGACCTCTTGCCTATATTATTTGCCTGGAAGAGGAGATGAGAGATGGGTTTTTAAGGTGGAAAATTCCTGTAAAAGCAACAAGTGAATGGCACGGAGAGGTCCGTTGGCCCAGTTGCCAGGTCTAGGTTTCACCCTGGCTCACCCCTGCATGGAGAGGAAAAACATGTCCCTTCTTTCTATGGTGCTGGGTGGAGGAAAGAGTTCAGAGCAGCAGGGACCCTGATTTACAGCCCAGCTGTCCTCACTCAGAGGACATGATCAAAGCACCCTGCGATCCCCCACCGGAGTGATGGGAAGAAACGGCCGAGTGGCTATCTGCTTGGCATGTTCAGCTCTAGCATGAGGCCAAGGCAAGTGCTTTGTTTTCATGGACCAGAGCTTCTCAGAGTGGCTGCTGAGGGGAAGTGACTAAAAACTAATTCTCAATTAAGTTGGGAAACCAGTAGGTGGGAAGTTCCACTCAGGCCAAAGGCCCATAATCTTGTCTAGAGGTGACCTTGTGTTAAGAAAGAAAACGGTGTGAGATGTCCTGTCCCCAAATTTCCTGGTGTTCCCTGGAGGAGGTCGTGACCCCTGAGAAATTGTACTTCTCTCCCACTGAGGGTTGATGGACCCATTTGGAGACCCAGCTGCCAGAACACGTGCAGATCCCCCCCACCAGACATATAAAACACAGCAACAGAGGATGCAGCCCTCCATGTTGGAGCACAGGACCAGGCCATAGTCCCTGTGTGGTGATGTGATATGTGTGCACTCGCCAAGGCCACAAGTCACGAGCCAAGGTTGAGCTCAGAGCAGAGATGACTGCAGTCTCCTCACTCCTTGATCGTGGCATGGAGATTGAGAACATCTCCAGAGACATGGCTCCACAGGGACAGGCAGCTTAGCATCCCAGAGGAAAGACGTAAGGCGTAGGGCATGCCCGGTGCTGTGCTGCTTCCAGAGCACGGAGCCGAAGGGTCTCCTTGGGATTTGAGGGCAGCGCTTGCACGTGCATGTAATCATACTGCCAACCTGAGTTACATGGCACGATGCCACGGACGCCTCACAGACATTGGTGATGGCTGGCTCACCAGGCCTGGCTTGCCGTTCAACACATGCTTGGAAAAGGAAAGTTTTCTACCCAGAAAAACTGGCCGAAGTGACCCTTGTGAGACCAATCCCTCTCCCTCCCTGCAACCCCAGCAGCACCTGCTCCACCATGTCACGATGTTGTGTGTGTTGGATTATTTCATCTTTGAGACCATCTTGAGGGGAAAAGCAAAGAAAGGTCTTGGTGGAAATGTCACGCAGCTTGCCACCAAAGGGGTGGCTCAGGGGCAGCCTCAGGAGGTGCCACTCGCTGCCTACGCAGGGCTGGCATGGTCACGGAGCACACGGGCTGCGTAAGAATGCTGGGTCCCCTCCCCGGGGAAGGCTGCCAAGGAAGCTGATTAACGCCTGGAGAGGTGATTGACCTTCCCTGATGAGCCTGGGGAGGGAGTGGTTAGCGGGGAAAGGGGCTGTGATCTTGGGACACAAATATGGACTATGGGAAATACGGGAATCCTTGGGTCACCAAAATGACGGACAGCCAGGAAGGATGCAGGGAGGACAGTCCCTGTGGTAGGTACCCCTTGGGTGTACGTGGGATGGAGGTGGTCCTTCTGGACAGGGATAGAATCATATCATAGAATCACAGAACGGTTTGGTTGGAAGGGACCCTAAAGCCCATCCAGTTCCAACTCCCCTGCCATGGTCAGGGACACCTTCCACCAGACCAGGTTGCTCAAAGTGCCATCCAACCTGGCCTTGAACGTCACCACCAGCCTGAGGGAAGTGGTTGAAACGTGACGCCCATGCCTGGTCTTGACCCCTGGCGTTGTTCCAGTTTCCAGTTTTATTCAGTATGGTTTCCTGGATAAATAACTGGATTTTCCTCTCCTGACCCTTCGTAAATATTATTTCAAGAGTTCCTTTGAAATTGTATAAACAATCACCTGTTTTCCACCTGCACACAGTATTTTTGCTGTCCTTTAATATGCAGATGCGTCTTCATCGTCCCTGCCTAACTCAGCATTCTCCTCCAGTGGCTCCCACTTCTGTTTACCTCTTAAGCAACAGGTTATTGCCTTTCACTCACACCCTTGAATTTCTTGCATCCCAAATAATTTCATGGTATTTCAGTCACAGCAATGACTAAGGGATTCTTACAGCGTTGGAGGCCTCTGCCTACCTTGCATGGATATCAAGGACCCTGTCAAAAAGGCCCAGCCTGCCAAGGTTTTCTTCTTTGAAGAACGAAAATGCTAAATCTTGACGTCCTATATTACTGTAGGATATGAGCGAGTGAGGGGAAACCTGCCTCTAGGTGCCTGAAAGTTTGTCTTTTTTCCTAACTGTGTGATTTGGTCCAAGTAAAAGGCATGCTTTCTCCCCATGACATTATTTATATTCTTTTATCTGCCACAGCTATAACACGAATATGGGAGACTGTAAATATGAAGGGCTGGGGTGAGGTTGCAGAAGCAGTCACCCCATCTATGTTTCAGAATTTAGTGCAACCATAAAAAACATTCCTGATAAAATACTAGAAGTAAAATCAGCAAAGACTGCATCATCATCATCATAAAGGCACTGAGCAGTCAACTAAAAACAACCACAAAGGGGAGTCTTGGAGGCCTCCAAATTTTGCCGACATACTGTTACTGCTATCTTTTTTTGTACATATTAGCTGCCAGACCGTCTTGAGCAACATCTCTGAAGCAAGCCATGGACAAGTGTGGCAGCCGGAGGCTGTTTTTCCTCTGCTCTCATCTTCTGCTTGAAGACCTTTGCTCCCTCAGCAAATCCTGACAAACTATATGGCACTTGAATGAACAGCTTAACTGTAAACACAGAGCAGGACCAAAGGTGAGATAAACAGGAGGCTGTGAAAAGCCAGCAGCATAGCCCCAGCAGCTCTCAATGATCCGGGAACAAGGGGCAGAGTTGACGTCCAAGAATTGGACTGAGGTTGAGACTGATGTTTGCTTGCCCCTGAGATCACAGGACACTGTTTAGAGGACCCATTCCATGAGGTTCCTGTAGGAAATTCACTGACTCTTAACAGCAAGGTGGAAGGGAAGAGCAAAACGAACTCCATGGCTCAGACCATTGATACACCCTCTGACATGCTCGCCAATGGGGTCCTCCTGCAGTTTATGCTCCCCCCGCTAGCATAGCTCCCTGGGACAGGAGTTTCCCTTCCCCAGGTTTGCACAACTCACAGACCTGGGGAGAATCAGTGGAAATACTTAGTAACAGATAACCGTTGTTTTTCTAAGAGCAGACTTGCATCGCTCTTGACAATATTTGACACAACCAGCTTGAAAACACTTGCCCTGGCCCAGGAATGTGGTAAAGCTCAGCAGGACCGCACCAAGGGCATCTCATTCCTTGCAGAGAAGGCTGGGATCAGTCGCTGCCTCCCAAAAACCAGCGCTACCCGCAAGACCTGAGCTCACCTGCCTTCCCCCCCGCCAAACACCTCCATGGATGCCAGCGGCCAAACCCCTCCATGGATGCCAGCGGCTTCACGGTGCGGTGAAGAGAGGTATCAAAGGCCCATCCGTAAGTCGGTCCACCGGGCTGCAGACCCGCCAGCAACATGGTGGTGAAGCTGCTTCTGCGTTATGCTTGTTATTTACCTCCGTACCCCACCCAGCAGGGCCACAGCTGAAACCAGTGTCTGCAGGCAGAGAGGATGGAATGTTTATAAACACAGCTTTTTGTCCTAAAAGATGTTTTGATTAAATGCATTGGTTTTGATAACCAGATATGGATGTCAATGGAAATTTTCCCCGGCAAAATATGTCAGTATGGGCATCTTCTTTGTTCTCGGTTAGGAAATGTATTTTCATAAATTTATAAAATTCAAAATTTTATCCAAATTTTCATTGTAATGCTTTTTAACTTTATGAGAGTGCCTCAGCGTGCACATCACCATATGAAAGACTTGGAATATTGGAGTTTTATTTCCTTTCTTAAATCATGATGGACAGCTGTTAGTTAGTACTAATTAAAACACCTTATCTTTTTTCACAGATCAAAGTGTCTCCTGTTTGTTTTGTAATGAAGCAGTTTGACACTTTTTTGTGTTTGACTTTTTGTCAGACTGTTTCATTACAAAACAAACAAAAGTCACTTTGATCTGTAAAGAAAGATAAGATTTTTTAATTAGTACTATATAACAGCTGCCTTTATTTGTGTTTAAAAATAGAAGAACGGAAGGCTTCAAATCTCTTGCCATATTATGCACTAAAACTTTATCCTAAAACAGTCAGTAATCATTGTTAAACACAAAAAGGATATGAATAAGATTTCTAACTAAATTAGATTTAATTCTAATGTGAATTAAATACAAAATGCAAAACCCAAAATCCCAAACTGAAAACTCCATGAGAATCCATTTTGTAAGAAAATTCAAAACATAATTGATTTGGCTTGCAAACACCTTTCAGAATTTTTCTTCTCATGGAAAAAATAAGAGTCTCGCTCTGACAATCAGCAGGCAAGGGCTAAGAAGAACTTACATCATCGGCCCAATTTTTTGGCATGTTAGGACAACTCACGGCCTTGGTGTTGCCCCAGCTCCTCATCGCTTCTAGACATTGAAATAGCCACATCTGTTAGATTTCTATCTGCTGCTCTGTATGAACATTGCCTCGAGCAGCAGCGTCCCATTCTGGGCTGGCACCTAACCGTACTGCAGATGAACAGTAATAAAGCGTCTTTTGGCAAGGAGACGGCCCCTCTTTCCCGTTGGGTTCACTTTTTGATCCAGCCTTTCCAGAGACAACTGCCCCCGAATTCATTCCCCCTCACTCCGTATTGGGTACCGACTTCAAAGACCAGACCCTTTGGTTCTTTGCGCCAGCTCTGTACCAAATATTGGGGTTAAATCCAGACTTTCAGCCCTCTTCTCCAAACCAATTCACGGTCTGTGACCAGGCTGCCTAAGGGAACATGCTTTCTAATCGCAGCAGCTCACGGCGGCGCTGATTCACCCAAAAATCTCTGTCTTGAGGGGAACGCCGATGTCTGCAGCAGATGGGCGTCTTCCCTGCTGCTGACTCCTACCCTTGGAGTTTGCTCCTGCAGGGAGCCAGATGAATGACTACCAGCTTTCACATCTCCCAAGGCCAGAGGCACATCTCGTTTCAGCCAGCTCACCAAAACAACGCCACGCACCCCAAATACAGCTCTCGCTGCTGAGACCACTGAGGAGGGGGAGGTCCATCCCATTCACTGCTGCAGAGGTCCCCAGCAGAGCCAAAGGACCTGCTCCAGATGAAAGGGTGTGCATGGAGAGGGGAGGGATGGCAAGGGAAAAGGGCAGCATCCCATCTCCGCTAGCAGCCAGCACCACAAGCTTCATGGGAGGTAGTAAAACCCTCGTAGTGGACAGTTATGCAATAAGCTTCCTCGTCTAGCTCGCAGCAATTATTGTCATGCAAGATGAAGATTTATATCCCACGTAGGTTTTTATCCCAGCCGGTGTAGAGGTGGATGATATTTTTATTGCTCCTGTATGGAAAATGTGAGAGTAATGTCTTCCCAAACTCTTGGCCCCAGTCGTATTTTGAAACAGTGAATTCCACAGGTTACATACTGTGTAACACAGTGTGTTCCTTTATTGGTATTTCAGGTGCAGTATTTAAAGTCATGAGCTTTTTCTTTCTCATTCTGGTATTTTAATAAAGGATAAATAGCAGGGTCTCACGTGCCTCCTCCCTGCCATTGTTCTTTTCATTCCCATGTCACATCCCTCTCACTGAGTTCATGGTCCTAATCTTTTCTCTGTGAAATCCTTCTAGATCTTCTAATAATTTGTATCATCTACCTTTAGATGTCTTCTATTTCTGATGCGTCTTTCAGAAAAGTGACAAAATCTGAGCACATCATTTCAAATGTAGACATAATTTTGATTCATACGAAGGTATTATAATACAAGCTTTTCAGTGCTAGCTAGCTATTGTCATCACTATTGCTCAAGTAGCCTGAAAAGGACCTTGATGTTTTCCTGAGTAAGGAATAATTAATTTAGGGCCTGCCGTGTTACATAAGTAGTTTAAATTGATCTTTCATGTTGTATTACCTTGTACCTACCCATGCTGAAATTAACTGCCAGCTGCCTACTCTGCAGATCCTCATGCTCTCCTCTTTTTGAGTCCTCTCAGCAACATACGTAGCCCTGGAGCGCGGGGTCCATGTTGAGCCTCACAAAACCAATACCCAGGGCCCAGAGAAGAGTGGCAGGTGCCACACAGCCCTCCGGCAATCTTGCAATGAAGTGCGGTGGGTAACGTATGGGCCATCTTCTACCCAGTGATGGGGAAACAGCCGCTGAGGGTTGCTGCTACACCATGAGCAGGTCTGCAGGGAAGGCGATGTGAGCCCACAAAGAATGGTTGCTGTCTGAGTGGCTAAATCCTTACCTCTGCATGCCCACGGGGATCTTCAGGCACTTTTAGTCCAGCTTTCTGCTTCATACCTGCTCAGTACCAGCCATGACATTTCTGCCAGTCCTCTCTTCTGCAAGTCTTGGTGATTGCTGAACAAGATAAAGCCTATCTCTTGGAAAGTCAGCCAAGCTCAACTTGAGAGTGCAAAGCTTGGTGATCCCACTCCATTGCTCTATACTTCTCCATGGGTCAAGCCAGAATTTGGCACATGAGCCTCGCTCCGTACGTTGGCTCCCACCTGATGCAGTTGCCTGTGGGGCTGCTCATCTCTTTAGTTTTGCCATTTGTTTTCAGTTGTGATCAGTGACTCAGCACAGGCTGGAGTTGCATCAGCAAAGGCATTGGAACAGGCTCCCCAGGGAGGTGGTGGAGTCATCGTCCCTGGAGGTGTTCAAAAAACGTTTAGATGCGGCACTTCAAGACATGGTTTAGTGGACAGGGTGGCATCAGGTATACGGTTGGACTTGATGATCTTTGAGGTCTCTTCCAACCATAATGATTCTATGATTCTATGATTCTATGAAAGCTGAGCAGAGTGGGAAGTCAGTTGGCTGAACCTGGCTCACGAAAGCTCCATACATTCTTTACAGCGACAAGAAAGAGCAGAGTTTGGAAGACAATTGGCAAGGACCTATAGCTCATCAAGATTTATCTCTTGGTACTAATTCTTGCTGCCTTGAAAGGGACTTAATTAGAGTTGTTTATATAGACTTGGCCAAATCCTCAGTAGCTATAAATCAGCATAGCTCCAATCAATTCAATGAAACTGTCAATTGACACCAGATAAGCATCTAGCTTGTAGTACATTCTTGAATCCAACCAGATCACATCCTTTTCATAAATACCTGGCTGGCAGTTTTCCCTTCAGGATCCCTGCAGACCTTTCCTTCTGGAATCCAGCAGACTCCACGTTCTTGCTGTCTTGCTGAGCACGACGTAACATCTGAGTGTTAGACCCATAAAAAAAAAAGAAGCACACGTGGTTTTTTTTTACAACGGAGACCTATTAGCAAGTCAAAGCAACGGCTTGGAATGGTGGAGGCACAAACATAAGGAATCTGTGGTATTTGTAAGAAATGCAGATAGCAGAGAATTTGACTTATTGCCAAATACTACGGTAACTGTTCCCTTTTAATGCACAGGGCTCTGCTCAGCCTACCGCATTGCCTGCAACAGCAGTGTATTTATGGACAGCCAGAGGCAAATACACTTCTTGTAAGAAGTTCTTGCCCCATAAGGTAAAGGAATAATCATTGTTCCTCCAAACCACCTTTCACCAGCAGAGTTCTGGGCACTTTGCAAACAGCGACTTCAACACCGGGGAAACCGTCTGTGAGGCAATTAATTGGTGTTGCTGTACTAAGGGAACGATTCGGTAGGTGGGACAAACAGTGGGAAAGGCAGGAATTAAACTCCACTAACCCACTTTTCACTTCCAGGCTACAGTCAGTCACTTCCCAAGCCTGGAACTTGAAGCCAAAATCCTGAGTCTCATCACCAGCTGCAATCTCTGAACTGCTTCTCTTTTAATTGGCAGAATAATACCTGCATCTCTCAAGCCCCTAGTCCACACTGTAAACCCTACACTCTATGTAGAAAGTCATCCAGAAAGACTCCTCCATTTGCTTTAAAATTATAAAAAACCAAGGTTCCCCTGGTTGTGTGGTGGAGACGAGC
Source organism: Cariama cristata (assembly GCF_000690535.1). Classification (NCBI taxonomy): domain Eukaryota; kingdom Metazoa; phylum Chordata; class Aves; order Cariamiformes; family Cariamidae; genus Cariama; species Cariama cristata. Next base: position 22,570 of record NW_009603112.1, on the reverse strand, counting down.
TTTCTGCTCATTGGTTTGCTTTGGAAGTCTCTAGGGGAGACTTGAGGAGAGGAAGAAGCCCCAGTTCTCAGTGAGAGACTACTCAACTATCCTGTTCGGGCACAAGTTGGATACACTAATTGCAGTTCAATCTGTATCCCTGCTGGATTTCTGGTGATGACATTTCAACTCGGTTCCTTATTTAAAAATAGTGATTCTCATTCCAGGTGACTTTTCCTTTGCCTGTCTTCTGCTTTCCTGTTCTCTACATCACATAGATGTTTTTGCTGGTTTTCTACTATTCATTGCACTATATGCCCCACATCTTTACCAGGTCTTACCCATCCTTATCCTACCTTTTTCCCATTTTATTTCTAATTCTTTGTTTAAGTTCATTTTGAATTCAATGAAAACTCTCTTCCCTGACTTCAGAGTATCTGGATATTCTATCTTTTGATTCCCTCGATGCTGTTTACTGCATCTTTCCTTCCCTCACCACTCCTGTGCAAAGGTGCAGATGGCATTAGCTGTGTCTGCTCTCTGAGCTGTAGGAGTATTTTCCACGTTACCTATCTAAGTCCATATCCTGGCCACATTCTGATTTCCTGGTGGGACAAACCCTGGATATACTTGGTTCACAGTCTCTCTCCACTCTACTCCATGCCTTAATGTCCACAGGAATAAGACCAAGTTGTCTGGGCAGGAAGACACATCTCAGCCACATCTTTGCTCTGGACACTCATAGGGCATAGGACCAGAGTCCATACCATAGCATACATCTATCCATCATGTAAACCAGGTTTTCCTGACTGTACTCGAACAGTGCCACAAAACCTCCACCTATTCAAATATCCATACCGTATTTTCTTAAAATAACTTCAACCAGACATTGCATGTGAGAACTGCTCAGCATCTCTAAACTTAAGATCAGATAGTTGATGAGCCAAGCAATGAGATAAGAGATAAGAGAAGGCCCCCACAACCAAAGATAGGTACAAAGATGGATCCTATGATCACACAGCAGGTCGGCATTAGATTAGGTACAACACCAGGTCTCCTGATTGTCCCCACCAGTGTCCTCATCACAGACTATATGACATTTCTCTCTCCTCACTCCCTTCTCATCCCTCTCTCCATCCCCCCCAAGCCACTCCTCTCCTTTTATTTTAAGAGCTGACTCTGCCATTTCCCATCTATAAGGTGACATATGAAAACTTTCTTAGAAAACAGTCATAAAAAGAAGAAGAAAATGAAAAAGAAAGACCCAATGGAGAGCAGAAAATTACAGTGTCTGGGCCGTATTTACAATAATTATAATTATTATAAAGCACAATAGGGTGTAGAAACCCATAATTCTCCTGGTGCTTTCTGATTTTTAGATCTATGTTTAGAAAGCACATGCCAGAGAAACAGTCAGAAAAGGAATGCCATGAAGTCACTTTCCTCTCTGTGTTGTAAAAGCATTGGGGCGAATATTTGTGTCTGCAGGAACACGAGGATGAGCGGCTTCAGAAATGAGTCCATCATTGCCCGTCCCAGGGTGACGTACCACTTGCTAAAGTGAAAAACGAAGCCCTCTCCTGACACCACTTCACAAGAAGAGGTCCTCCTGTCTCTATCCTCGTCCATGTGTCATTTTTATAGGACCAGACATTTCTCCCACTTCTGACGCTTTGCTGACTCTTACCCAAACGTCAGACCCCACGCCAGCAGCCGTGGCCGCCCCACCACCTGAGGCAATCTGACTAACACCTGCCCTATGGGACTCCTCCTTTCCTCATTCCTCTCCCACAGGCAGAAGCACACAGGTAATGCAAGGGCTCTATTTTGCTCACCAGGTATCATAGCCAGAGAAAGGAGCTTTGAAGGAGTGCCCTCACGTGTCAGACAGAAGGTGGGAAGGCTCCTGATGGTCCTTTGCTCCTGCAGATGGTTATCTAGCCCACCAGAAAGCTCTCCTCCGTGCCCAGAGGAGCTTTCCCCACTTGACAGCAAATTCTATTGCTCGTTTCTGCAGCTTCGCTCTTAAATCCCATGCAATCTCTTCAAGGAAAGGGGCTGAGATCTTCAATTCTAAACAGAGGTCTTTCATAAGGATACAAGCTCATATTCCTACCTAATCCTGCATGGCTGCAAACCAGTTCATTCTGATGTCCTCCCAGTCAGGGTGACAGTATGATACTTGCATCTTCTAAAAGAAAGAGAAAGGTGTCTCCACACAGTTCAATTATATCCACAGTACTCTGCGTTGTTGTTGATGTCCTTCAGCATCCAGTACAAGCTGGATTAGTTTACCTCCACAGATCTCCCTTCTCTTTCCCACCTGGGTTCAGACTCTTCCCTCCATGCCCTGACTCTCCAGCTCTGCTGTCCTGTTCTCCTAAGCAGCACATGTTCCAGCTGCTATGATAGACATCAACATCTTCTGCAGGGCCACCTCACAGCCAGTAGCAAAAGTGGTGTTTGAAGTCCTATGAAAGTGCCCACATCCCTTTCAGAGCTACCCAGAGAGCTTGGGACATCTTGGACTATTTGGCTGGAAGTAACCACGGGACCATGACATGGCTATTGCTGTGCCAACAGACACTGAGGACTTTCTAACCAGCAAGATGGATTAGAGGCATCTTCACTGGAAAGAGGTTTCTTTCTAAAAACAGGCCTTTAATTGTCTTTATTAAAACAGGAATGGGTGATAACAGCATCTGAATGTGAAAACCCACAACGAGTTATGACCGGGAAACATGTCTGAGTAACACGCAATGCTTAGTGACATCTGGGTAAATAGGTAGGAAATCCACAGGGACCAGCTGCGAGGGAAGAGACGGTCTGTGGTTTTGGACAGGAGCGAGAACACCCTGCCCTCAAGCACCAGTTGTGTTTGGGTCTAAGTATAGGGATCGGTTCTGTGCCTTGCACATGTACGTATGTACATACATGTGTGCTTGCGTGTGTGTTTTTCCTTGAACGTTACACGTTTTTGCCCAGATAATGGGGGGATGAGACTGCAGCACGAACATTTGTAACCAGAAGAGAATAATCTTTGCAATACACCTGATCGCTCTCTACAACGACCTGAAAGGGGGGTGTAGCGAGGTGGAGGTTGGTCTCTTCTCCCAAGTAACGAGTGATAGGGCCAGAGGAAATGGCCTCAAGTTGCACCACGGGAGGTTTAGATTGGATATTGGGAAAAATTTCTTTACCAAAAGGGTTGTCGAGCGTTGGAACAGGCCGCCCAGGGAAGTGGTGGAGTGCCATTCCTTGGAGGTATTTCAAAGACATGTAGATGTGATGCTTAGGGACATGGTGTAGTGGTGGGCTTGGCAGTGTTGGACTCGATGATCTTAAAGGTCTTTTCCAATCGAAATGATTCTATGGTTCTATTTATGCCTATCTGCAAAACCCCTCCCAACCCTGCAGTACATGCCAAGATCAGGCTCAGATAAAAAGTCACGGGATTACCCCAAAAGCGGCTTGTTTTACATGCCTTCTCCAGGCATCCCCTCTCCTCTGGTGCAGGCCCACTGCAGGCACGGTGGAGAAGAAGGATGGAGAAGCCCAGAGACACTCAGAGCAGGGCTTCTTGTCAACTCTTGCTGTTTCCTAAGGGGCAGGTGGAGAGTTTTGGATGGTGCCTTCAGCAGCCAAGACGAGCTCTCGCCCTTAGGAAGGTTGCCAAACCAAAGAGTTTTTCCCCAAGGAGGAATGAGAGTCACACCTGGCCAGGTGTTCTTGCTGTCTCACGAGACTGACTCCCACCCCATCTCAAATGAGACAGCCTGAAGTGGGGAGAGAGGATGATCAGATAGATGCACATGGAGGTATCTCAGATATGCACCTGCCACTCAGCCAGCGCCAGGGAGACGCCAGGGAGAGAAGGAAATGTTTTCTTTCTCTGACATTTTTAGCATGGATAACAGAGTTCAAGCACAGCAGAGGAGCCCAGCGATAATGGTTTCTGTTGCCTTGAGCTAAGCTGCTTAATTGCATGGGACTGGCTCATCTAATCGGGGAGAAAGGTGAAACACCTCGTTGCTTTGCCCAGCTGACTTTCCTCAACCAACAAAGCCTGTGAGCAAAATGCCAGGTGATCCCCAACATCAGAAAGAGCTGAACAGGGCAAAGGAGTCCCACTAATGTAATCCTGTGGGCAAGAATGCGTCAGCATCCATGCACTGAAATGGCTTGCAGACCAGGCTGAATCTGAAGCCCAGTAGCCATGGTCCTCCCAGCTCAATGGAAGCACATCGTTCCTAACTTACCTTCTCTCTCGTTCACGCTTCAGGGCTCTGGGGAGCAGCAAGCAGCTCCCAAGTGGTTGTTGGCATCCAGAGGAAACTCTATCTACTGAAACAGCTGAAGTAAGGATCTTTCTTCCACTCAGTGTCTCACAGTTCAGGGCCATTTTCTTTCACCCCTGCCCTTCCCCTCCTTTGCAAGACCTTGGCTTGCTGTTTAAAGAACTTGCAATCACCATAAGATATAAAGTGTTCTGCCAGGACGTATAACTAAAGATCTTGATGTACCCCAAGTAATCGTGGGTAACAGAATAAAACAGCTCAGCAAGAAGGGCCCTAGCCTGGACTGGTCTCTTTGCGTGTCCTGTCACTCAAAGCGCTCAACTCTACAGCAAAACTGGATGATACGAGGTAGAGCCTTGGTCAATGGGAGATCAGGGCAGGGCTGAGGGGTCTCGCTGACCTACGAGAATGTGTCCCACAGCATACAGTGAAGTGTAGGTAGCCTGGTTTAATTTTATGTTGGAGCCACGCTCAAGGCAAAGCAGGTATCAGGGGAGTGCTTTTGGTGCCAGTTCGTCCCCTTTGCCCCATGGCAAATTCCACGTTAGTCGGGGACAGAGTACAATGGGACCAGTGCTGCTCAAGGCAAAGCAGGTATCAGGGGAGTGGTTTTGGTGCCAGTTTGTCCCCTTTGCCCCATGGCAAATTCCACATTAGTTGGGGACAGAGTACAATGGGACCAGTGCCCTGTGCGGAGCCTGACCCATGGTCTTCTCTCTCCGGTGACTGATGCAGCATCAGGCCCCACAGCCTCAGAGAGCTGTCCCCAGGCTTAGTGACCGATGCTGCGGTCTCTCTGGGCAAGAGGAACGCACCCACAGGTACAAGGGAATGGCTCACCACATCGTTCCCGTGGCTGCACGTTTATCACCGTCCTCAGCCACAACACCTGCCTGCGCCTGGCTCCAGGGCCACATACCCATCACTTGCCCAGGTGTCACCACCCACTGCAGACCATGCCCCAAACCCTGCATCTACTCTCAGGGGCTGCCGGCTGGCCGGTGCTGGCCTCCTCCTCCTCCCACCCACACCCTCCCAGCCAGGCCAGGCTTTCCCTGCCAAGTTGTGGTCTGTGCCAGGAGAAAAAAAGCACCCCCCTACAGCCCGTGGGCGAAGGGGAAGGGTGGGTGTAGGTGGGTGCCTGGCCCTGGGACGGGTCCGGTACCACACTGCACCACAGCCCTGCCATGGAGGTGATGTGTACCCGTACTGCAAGCACCATGAGACCTGGTTTCACGTCCTGCTGTTACGACTCACCTGCCATGTGGCCCTGGGCAAGCCTTTTGCCATTTCCTTCGTTCTGTCTCCCTCCCTATCTGTCTTGTCTAATTAGGTAAAAGCTTTCCAGTGTAGAGATCGCCTGTCTCTGGGCAGTGACACGGGGTGGCTGGGAGCACTCCTAGACACAATTAACCAGCGCAGAGCAGGCCCGCTGGAGATGATGGTGTCAGCAGGAGCAGGCGTCCCTGATGCAAACTTTTATCTTGTCTCAATTAGTGAGCAGCAAAATCTCAGACCTTCTGTGGTTTGGTTGGAAAGCCAAGGCTCTCCCCTGGAGAACCAGTCCCCAGCTGGAGCAGCTCCCTGGCCCCATCATGCCAAGCAAAGCGTGGCTTTTGCAGGAACTGCAGGATGCATCTCCCCTCCCAAAAGCCTTGCGGGCTTGCCTTCAAGCACAGAGCACAGAGGCTTTCTCAAGCTTTGGTGCTGCTAAAGGAAAGGCTTTGCCCGTTGGCTGAAGGTAGCTGGAAGAGTCCTGGAGCTCAGCCTGGCTCGCAGGCGGAGGCACACAGGCGATGGGGAGAGAGTGACCCTGGCATGGTTATTACAAGGGCTTAGGGCTGCTCGCCTGCGTCATGGTGGAGATAACATCAGCCTACTGAAGACAGCCTCCGAGAAGCCTAATTGCTCCTGCAGGAGAAGGAAAACATGGGCCCCATGGCTCTCGGCTAATTGCCGAGCAGTTGCGCTGCAGGGATGGTGTATCCTAGAGGAAGGGCTGCTGCGGAGGGATGCTGTGGGCAGCCAGCACAGAGGTGAGCTCCGTTTAAACACCATGACGGATGGGTGGATGGAGCAGTACTCAGAGGAGGCTCAATTCTCTGTCTCCCGCTCCTGCCTGGGGAGGTGGGTGCAGGCTGGGGTGCTACACCAAGGACGGTGGTCACCATCTCAGAAGAAAATGGCGAGGGCTCTGTTGGGGGCCAAAGGAGAGTAGAGAGGAGGGGTGTGATGGCTGCTAGGAGTTTAAACAGGGGCACTGCAAGGGATGCAAAAGCACACAAGGTCTCCCTCAGTCCTTCACTACCCGCCTTATTATTTCATTGCTGTTTGCCAGTCGATTTGAAGACATTAAGAAGATAATGTCTTGAGACTAGCACTGCTACAGACATTGCTAACCTCAAACGCAACCGCCACAGACAGCATTGCAGAATAGCAAAACCCGAGGTGCGTGGACATACCAAACCCAGACTCTCCTCACTAAAAATCCACATGCTCAGGATGTTTCCGACATGGCTTATAAATAACACATTGGCCTTAAATATTCGGAAACCCACAGTTATGTCCTCTAGGATTCAGGCCAAACAAAATAAGCGAACATTTTGAGACGATATAGGTCTATGCGTTTGAGAGCTGCATACTAAAAGCAGTAGTGGCAACAAATGTAGTGTTCTTTGTCTGCCCGGTGGACGTACGAGGAGTAAAGTGTGTGTCAGGTGGCATCCTTGCTAAGACTGAAGATGGAGCTGGCTTGAGCATGTGGGTTCTGAGCATCTTCCCTTTCTCTCCTCCTGCCTGAAATCTTCTCCTCAGTTTGAACAGCCCAGCAGCTTGGCTTGTGACCCTGACGAGAAGCACAACAGGACCCATCTACACTGACCAGGACCCACAAAGTGCTGGTCCTACAGGACAGGGAGCCGAGCTTTGTGGAGTTTCCAAGGCAGCAAGAGCTCAAGCAGTTTTCCCAGCAAGCCCTTGAGCTCATTCACAAAACGGGAGCTCAGATCCCCGCGAACCCACACGCTCACCAAAAGGAGCCTGGAAATGATCTGAGGGAGAGCACAGATGGAAATCATTGTCATCAGGGAGGCCAAGAGCTTTGCAGGAAGCACGAAAGGATCAGATGTTTCAATGGATAAAAAAGAACATCCAGAGCTACACGAGATAGAATAAAAATGTAAGAGATCTAAGCCCTCTTGCTCCAGGATACAAGCCAGCCCTGACTGACAGGGATTAAGACAAAATGACACATCTGAGCAGGTTGTTTCGTAATTACCTACAGCCGCTTTTCCTGCCCCTCTTCCCTGCAGTGTCTGGCACTGGCCCCGTCCCAGGCTCTGAATTAGACCATTGGGAAACTGGCAGGAGTGGAAGGAGGCTCTGCGGAGGGGAGACAAGGAGACAAACTGAGAAACCTCCACTGTGATAGAGCGCACTCATCCCCCTCTTGCTCTCCCCCTTATCCCCACCTTCTCCCCCACCACTTCTGCCGAGGAAAGATCTTGCCTAAGAAAAGCTCTGATGACAGAACAGCCTGCTTTGGATATTTAGGTAGGCAAGGGAAAAAATTCATTTTCAGACCATCTGTCCTGTCCAAAGAAGAGCAGTCTTTCCCAAACTGAGCAAACTCCATCCAATAGCAACAGTAAGCAACATGATATTAAACAGTAATAAATCAAAGTTGACATCATCTGGAGCACGTCCGGGCCCTCCCCTGTGGGGGTATCACTCTTCGGTGTGTCAACAGAGGGAAGAGAACAGCAGAAAGAAATCTAATCTGAATCAGATAAAAGACAGTGGGTCTAGCATGGTGTTTCTGAGGGAGAAGAGCCCTCCTAAAGACTTGCTGTGGGCACCATGAGGGCGGGAGAGAAGGGCACAAGGAGGAAGGATGGGGCAGGATGACCTGTCTCCTTTGCGGCAGATCATTGTCTAGAACAGCCAAGCCACCCTGGAGGCAGAGGGCTGGGACCATCTGTCCCCACTGCAGCACCCAGCACACCTTCCAGAGACCCTGCCTTTGCAGAGAGATCCCTTCTTCCAAATTGCAAGGGGGCTGCGCGCCTCGGTCCAAACCAGTGAGCCCAGTACACATATTGGGAGCAGCAGATTAGAAGGGGAGCACTCGCGGTAGCTCTGGACTGGAGTTTGACAGTGACGTAAAGTGCCAAAACAGCAGTCCAAAATCATGAGGGTGGCTGGGGGAGACATCCTTCAGCCAGCTTTAAACTAGCTGGGGACTAATGGGAGAGCATGAGCAGCAGCAGAGAGCCAAGCTTGGCCTAAGAGGGGTCTGCAACTCAGACATCTCGGTGACACACCGCTACTGGTACCCTAACAGACAGAGAACTAGGTTAAAACTCAGATTAAAACCCAAGCTCATTAAGATGTGTTTACCAAGCTGCGATCCCACCTCTGGAATGCAATGCAGACATACCTAAGGGATGACTGGATTTAGTTATCTCCTTGTAAAATACTAATGGAGAAGTGACTTAAGGGAGTTTTACTCCAAGGCCAGTCCTCGAGCTGTATGCTAAGCACTTCAGGGTAAACTTACATTTTGGTGTCTTTAATGGGAGCAGAAAAATGAAGCCATTTTCCCAGAGATGTACCGGCAAGGGACACCAGCATCAGGGAGGTGTGCTGCAGATGTGCTTTCTGCTCGTGACTCCACTCCGCACACCCCAGGTCGGGGTATTTATACCCAGACAGGCAGAAGTCTCCTCTGTCTCTAGTTTGGTGCTTTCTTGAAGGACACGTCCAAGAAACCAACCAGCAGGTAAGGGAAAGCTGGCAGGTGGATGGTGTTCAGCGAGGACAGGAGTCCAAGGCATTGGTTGAAAAACGAGCTTTGGATCACATTGCTGACAAGCCCGTCAGGCTGGAGGGAGCTGGTGGGGGCCTGGAGCTGGGCTGGTGGGGGCCATGGGGCAGGAGAGATGGGCAGAGGCAGAGCTGGGGGGCCTGGGGCCAGGCCTGGGAGGGGAATTTAAAGGGGGTTAAAGTGACGGGGTAAGGAATTATCTCCATTACTTTGTTCTCCCACTCCCCTTTCTCCCGGCCATGTGCACCCCATTATCCTGACTTGCTTCCAGTAATGCTGGAAGCTCTTCAGGCCAGGGACTAATTCTTCAGGAACGCTGTGCAGCTCCAAGAACCAGGGCTTATGATAAGCAGCGCCTCTCTTTCTGCTGCCATCACTGCAGACACTGAGATGTGAACATGGGAAAAGAGACGGTTTACAGCAAAAAGAAATAAGGTACTTGAGCTTCTTCCTTTCAGTTTTAATGGGCTTCTCGTAGGTGTGCCGCTGCTAATGAGTGTTGAGTCATGCTGGCCAGAGCTTTCTCTTGCACAACCTCTCCCTGCCTCCCCAGGTTGCTCTGTATCGGTCCTCTGATAGTGCTATACCTGATGACTAGGGCAAGCACCACTGCCAGCAGCAGGTTTTACGCAGTATTTGCTGAGCTTTACCAGAATGGGACCCGATTGTTTCACTTTGGCAGCTGTTTGCTTGGCCAGCTTACTGTTTGCTTGGCCATTCCTCCTCTTCCCCCCCCTCCAAAACCCTCCGCAGCCGCCCTTGCCGCGCTCACAGCAGCGAAGGGCGAAGCACCCCCAGGCATGCACCCCGACAGCAGCCAGCGCCGGGGCCGAGCTGCTCCCCTCTGACTTCACCCGCACCCCACCCCGGCTCCCCAGCACCCACAGCCCCACTCCCTGCCCCTGAGCACAGGAGGAGCCACCCACCCACCACCCAACCTGCACTTCCAGGGCCAAACGCTGAAGTTGCAAGTGAAACTGGCTCTTTCCCACTGCCTTGGACCCTCTTCCACACAGACCCCCCTTGTGGCATCACACCAGCCCCCTTCATCCCTGCCTGGGCATAGACAAACCCCAGCAGAGAACACACCAACTCAGTGCAGGGATGGCTCACAGCCCAGCCAGGTGAAAGCAGCCAGGAACCTCAGTGCAATGTGACCAGCACCCCGTACACGCTTCATTTTCCTTTTCCTTCCTAATTTTCTTGCAGACTGCCAGCAGAGTCACGCGCGGCAGGCAGGATACAGGCGCTCCGTTCAGAGGCATCGATCCCATCAGGACTTTCTTGACAACCTCTGGGTACAGGGAAGCACGTCTCAAGCTGGTGCTTGAAACCTCCTAAACCAGGACTGTGAGTCCAAAGACACTGTGTAAGTAGGCAGCATTCCCTTGCTGACTCAGCTAAACATACTGGCACATCACAGGGAAAAAGCTGAAGTATTTTCACTGACTCACACGGGTCCAGAGATCCTGTTAGATCTATCCCAGGCTATGAGAGCGGGTAGAGTCTGTCTCTGGGTCTCGGTGCCTCGGGATTGCAACAGGTGGGAGAGGAAATCCCTCGTGGGGAGGAACTTGGATCCTGTCTAACACACCAAGGAGAGCAGAGACCTTCCACCTTGCCACGGGCTGCAGGGCTGCACGATGCCTTACACCACTTTAGACTCATCTCTGAATCCAGCCTTCAGTCTCCGAGTGGCTCCGCATGCCAGGGCACAGTGTCCCAGCATTAAAAATACCAAGGCTGACAGATAGTGTTTATTAATAGCACGAGTGGTGTTTATTGCTGAGCAACAGTCAGCAGCTCGGAGGTTACTGCTGTTACAAGCCAAGGTCTGAGAGCGTTGCCACATTGCTTCGTTCTCAGGGGAGAGAGGCTCCATCTTCGGAGGCAGAATGCATGGGATGGGGGGCGAGGTGGGTGCTCGGTTGCCCTGGGGACTTGCTGGTCGCAGAGGAGGGGGTTACAAGCAGAGCATCCTGACCTGAGGCACAGGGCAGCCCCCACAGATTGAGGGACACCCGGCCCCCCGGGGTGACCTGCGTAACACAGCACAGCTGGGGCAAACGGGCGCAGAGCAGACCTGCCAGTGCTGAGCATCTGCTTTCATCCCATCACCTGCACTCGGCTGCGCTGGGAGCACCATCCCTTATCCACAAAGAGTCCTGGTTTTCTGGGGTCTTGCTCAGACCTATACATGGTCCCCCCAGCTCTGCCTCTGCTCCTCCATTCCTGCCCCATGGCCCTTGCCAGCCTTTGGGTACCAAGCTGCTGTTTAGGAGGATGTTGGTTTTAACATCCCTGTTTCACAGGGAAGGAAATTGAGGTGCAGAGAGGTGAAATGATCCACCAAGGGTGATCTTCTGCCTGCCTTCCAGAGATCTCCACAGATCGGGAGACTATATCTTAGCGATTCAGAAGAAGCAACGAAGTAGGGCACTTTGCTGGGTGTTCCGCAGAGATCTACGCATCTGACTTCTCTGAAGAGCTCTGAAACGCCCCTGGAAGAGGGGCAGGGATTCAGAGACTGAAAAAACTTGAAACTTAATAAGCAGTTGTCATAGCCCAGACTCACAGTTCATACTAAGAAGGTGGAGGCCAAATCCAGCTCTCAGCAGGCTTTTCCATCCAGTCCTTGATCTTACCCTCCCTGCAGACCTGGTGTGATGCTTCGCACTCTCCAGGTGCCTGCCCTCCAGAGCTGTGCTCCCTAACTTCTGCCAGCTTATGGTTAAAACACTACAGCACTAGAGTGCTACAAGCAACATCCCACTTTGCTCTGTTTCTCCTAGTTTTTTCCCTTTCCTCTGTCATCACGTGCAACATGTGGAGGTCTCCCAGAGAACGTTACCCCTGGATTCTCTCTTTACATATTGCTTCAAGGGAAGACAGTTGCAGCTGGGAAGCTGCTCCATCCTGCCCACACAGACTGCCGCACACCTGGAAATAACATTACGTGACTGATGAGCGCTTGTCTTAATCAAGGCGTGACTTTCCTTTGGAGCCACGTAAAGAGGAGCAAAGACTCAGAGACAGGTTGCAATGTAAGCAAAAGCCGTGCTTTGCACAGCACGCAAAACTTTGGCTTGGCACTCGCTGCCTGCTGTCGTGGAATCTCTGAGCGCTCAACAGAGGCTACTAATTAATTCTTCTTTAACTCCTCACCATTAATTCACTTACAGATCATCCCCCAGGGCAGCTCAGTAGTGTTATCGCCACTGTACTGTTATCGCAACCAACAGATGAGGAAACTGAGGCACAGACCGGAGTAGTGATTGACACCGCTCTGACTAGCGAGCGAGGCAGAGGGCTGGGAAGAGGACCCGGGACTGGTGGCTCGGGGACAGCACCAAGGTACAGGATCACCTGTACTGCACAACCCCATAACTTTTAACCAGTTTCTTTCACACCAAGCTAGCTAGCACCGCGGACTCAAAGGATCCAGTGTTTTCTGGTGCAGGGCTTGGTCTGCCTGGCCGCCTAGGCTGGGGGAGCCAAGGACCTGGTTCAGACGTACCCACAGATCGATGTTTGTCGCTAACATGTTCTATGCATTTATTGTCTGGATGAGAAAATGAGGAGCCTCTGGATGCATCGGAGTCCGTGCATACGGGCAGGTCTGCATGGAGATGCCGAACGAGCGCACGGACCTCCTGTGCTCCCAGCGTAGCAAAAGCGAGGTACCTCCTCTCCTCCCTCAAGGACCCCAATCCGGGTCAGGGAGCCAGGCCGTGGATGTTTAGTCTGGAACGGTCTGCGGGACACGATTGGGTGGTGTTCCCGTGATATTTCACACAATAAGCTTAGAAAGGACAATGCAGTCGCTTTGTGAGACATGGTGATGCTGTGTCTTGTGACACAGCCTATTAGCAGATTGGCTAATGCTGGGTGTGCAGCTGCTTTCTGTCACGGGAAAGGCTGAAAGCAGCCAGAATATACCTGTGAATCCTGCCTCTAATTACTTGGAGCAAAACACACTGTGCTCCCAGTTTTCCCATATCAGAGTACCTTGCACACACGTGAAAAATAACAGCCGATAACCGGAACAAAAATCCCTTTTTATGCCTTACTAAAATCCTGCTCAGTAAACAGGATTATACTTGAAATAGGCTGTGATAGAGATACAAGGAAAGACAGACAGATGCCCACAATTCTTTTCATGAAGACAACTTGCTAAACAGCTGAATGGATTTTGCTACCTCTGCCTAACCCCAGCTGCCTCTACATTTCCTATTTAAAACATTTTGCCTCTTTACAGGGTCTGTCTGGCAGCTCTCCATCACTGCCTAATTTTCCCGGGGCGGGATGCGAAACAGCCCGACGAGGGAACATAACGTTTTTCCCTTAATTTCACCAAGGCCAAGATTTCCCCTTCTTGCTGAGGGTGGCTTGGTGGTAACAAGGATCCCAGCAGTGAACTTTCAGTGAATTGATGGGAACGGCCCTTCTCCCGGAGCGAGGAGACAATATCCGAGGGCTGTGGATGGAAAAACGAGGTGGTCAGCTAATAAAGAAAATTAACCCGGTGGACATGATTTGCCCGCATTCTCCAAAGCTGAAGTTCTTCTATAAGTCTGGCCACAGAAAGTGTTTAAGGATAACAACTAATCCCTGGATAAGGGTCAAAGTTCTTGCTGGGCATTAAAACCTGGTGATGTGATTAAAGAAAAAGTGAAAACTCGCTGCTCGGAGCAGAGTCTCCAATGAGGAAGCTGCAGGGTGCCGGTGCTCTGGTCACCGCTGAATGATCCCAGGAGACCGAGGATGAGGAGCTAATGGGTTTGGCTCATGGTGCTCAGATGTCCGAGGAGCCTGAAAGGGATGTAAAGATACTTTGGAGTGAAGCGGCGTAACAGCCCTCTGAAACGGCCCCTGGATAGGTGCGAGGTGACGTACCCTGGCACAGAACAGCTAAAACTTCACCTCTTCACCAAGGGGACTTGAACGTCCCCTCTGGAAAAAAATATTTAGCAGTTGCTGTGGATACCTATGATTGAATGCCTGGGTTTCGCCTGTATCTACAACCCCAAAGGCAAACAGGGCTCAAGTGACTTAAAACCGGGAGAGAAACTGTAAAAAATATCCACAGCCAGACAGGGATGTATATACAGTCTTTTTCCAGGTTTAGGAAAGGTCTGAGATTGACAACACCAGAAGATGGGGAGTGGATTAAAAATAGGGTGGAACCTGTACGTAAAGGGATACGGTGAGAGCCTGGAGAGCAGGGTCTGAAGCGTGCCCGAGGGGGCTCGCTGGCAGGATTTAAGGCTAGGAAGGAAAGTCATTGCCGGCAAATCACCTGCCCAGCCGAACCCCACAGCAGTTTGAAAACTAAGGCAACCTGGGGTTGTTTCCCTCCCGAGCTTTTGGAGTGTAGTTGGGTCATGTCAGATATTGTTTTTTCCCGAGTGTCAAGGATTGAAAGCTTCTTGGTTTGACCAAAAGCAGGTAGTCTTGCACACCACACAGCTCTTCTGCTGCTGTAAGCAGCACAAGATTCTCAGCGTTGGCCACCCTGGGCTCTAGCAGCTGCCCCCTCCCCTCCATGGTCATCCCAACAGCCGACAGCCACAGCAGCATCCGTGCAGCCCCTCACGACCCCCCCCTTTCTGCAGCAGGGGCTGCCCAGAGAAGGTTGCCCAGGTGCTGGTGAAGCTGGCAGCTCAGGCAATCCTGCAAACCCTAACCGTCAGTTTTCCAGCACTCACAGCAAGTCACACCAACAAGAGATGTGTCCATGGGAGTGCAGGAGGTTTCATAACTGGGAGGGTTCCCTGCGCCCGGGGCTGCCCCACCCCGCTGCTGAGACACAGTCAGCCTATTCCTCCTCATCCTCCCACCTCACCGTGCATCCCTTACCTTCCACCCTCATCACCCTTGCGTTGTCCCCCACCTCTCCCAGCCAGCAAAGCCCCTCCTGAGCTGTGCCTTGCTGTTTCCCCTGCCCTCCATCCCCATACCCCATACGCTCCTGTCCCCTTCCCAAAAAGGAGATAGAAGGAGGTGCTATCAGTACCAAAGCACCTGTTGAGGTTCTCTCTCAGATGATGGAGAGGAGCAGGGAGACATGACTGCAGCTGGGACTGGGTGGTGAGGGGACAATGACTTGGCTGCTTTTGGGGAAAGTACACAGAGATCCCTAACAATTTCAGCAAGATGGGAAGCCTTCTACAAACCGGCTGTAAAATAATAAGCAGTGAATGGCAGTTGATCGTCTGTCAAGGGTCCCAAAAGAGGAGGGTGGGGCTTGTCTTATGCATGGAGAAATCACGGCAGAGAGGGAAAGCCGAGCATCAGTGACCCAGCTGGGAACTGAACCCAGCTCACTCACTTCCCACACCTCTGCTCTACAGACCGGGACCCGCTGACTCCCACGGTTCCTCCAGCTGCGCCAGGCAATTCCTATCTGATGGTGAGGGAGAAACACAGCTCACCGATGATTGAACACAGCTAAGTGCAGGGCCGCACCTGCGCCCACGCTGTGGGTCACCCCTACCCTGGCACTGGGACCACAGCTCCCTCCTGACTCAGCAGCACTAAGGAGAAGGTTCCCTCGTGAACTCCCCGAGCTGGCACCTCCAGCAGAAATGATCGTGAATTCCAGTGCAAACCCAGAAATCCTCCCAAAGGATTTAGAGAGATTAGAAATGAGCAGGAAACAAAAATAAGATTTAACCTGGGAAAAGATAAAATAATGTATCTGGGGCAAAGCTGCTTTGCGGGGAGGGGGGGGGGTTCCCTAGAAAACAGAACTGCCAGAAGAGGTTGAGAAAGGGCAACCATGGAGAGATGCATCCAGAGGGAGACTCCAGGGGGTATGTTCAGAGCCAGCAGCTTGTTTCCTCTTCTGTGGTTCTAGAGTGATCCACCTTTGAGTGTGCGCAGGAGTAGACACCTTTTGAGGGAAGAAGAGTATTATTGTTATATATGAAAGGTGTCAGGAGCTGAGAAAGAGGAATGATCGAGGGCAGAGCTCGATGAGCTGATGCCAGGGGCTTTGAAGGACCATTTTATGTCACTGGCCAAGAAACGTGGGCAGAGGAGACGTGGTGAAACTCCGCAAGCATCTGAGGGGGTCTATGTCAGAGAGGAAAGGAACACATCTACTGACACCTCTGCAAACTTAGAGCAACAGGGTGAAATTAAGGCAGAGAAAACAGAGGCTAAAGAGCAGGAGAGGGTCCAGACAGTGCAACAGGTTAGGCTGTGGGCTACGACCTCCGCAAAGATGGACACGTTCAGAACAGCAGCGCATTTGCAACTGGTTAACAAGACAACCTCCACTCAGAAATTGTTCCTCTTGTGATGTCCCTGAGTCCGTGACCGGTCCCAGCAATTCAGCAGGGGTGTGGATCACGCTCAGTCCCACGGGGTGACTCACGAACGTCGCAGCCTCTCGCACAGCACATCCAGCCGCCCCAGCGGGGTACAGGTGCGGAGGGCAGTGCCCCTCCTGCACTCCTCAGCACCTTCTCCAGCAGCTCGGCCAGTTCTCCGAGGTGCTGCCCATTGACTACGTCTGCACGGCACATTCACAACACGGAGATCTGGCAAGCCAACACTGCAAGCAAGAAATTGGCCCTAAGCCTCAAGACCAGCCTCAGATTAGTCACTGAATAACTCAGGATGATCCTATGACTCATAATTTATGAGGCCTATGGAGACTGGAAACAATCAGATCCAGTGCTGTTGACCCCCCATTTGCCACACTTCCAGTGGTGAGATAAATCAAAGTCAGTAGGAGTTGGCATCTTACTCCCCAGGAGCAACAACACCTTAGAAGAAACGTGATCTGCTCAGGAGTCTCCAGGTTGCTTCTCCCAGATGTGAGGTCCTTGCAATGCAAAAAAAGAAGGCTTGAATGTTCCGGCAAGCTGCCCAACACAAGGAAGGGGACTTGCAGAAAAAAAATCCAGTGGTGAGATAAATCAAAGTCAGTAGGAGTTGGCATCTTACTCCCCAGGAGCAACAACACCTTAGAAGAAACGTGATCTGCTCAGGAGTCTCCAGGTTGCTTCTCCCAGATGTGAGGTCCTTGCAATGCAAAAAAAGAAGGCTTGAATGTTCCGGCAAGCTGCCCAACACAAGGAAGGGGACTTGCAGAAAAAAAAAAAAAAGTGGAGGTGATTGACAGCAAGTTGCATTTCCAAAAGTTAGTACCTGCACTGGCCTCCAAACAGCCAAATCAGGGGTTTCTTTGAAAGGAGCGAGTCCGTCATAAAGCTCTGTTGGGGCTTTTGCTTCTGCACTCGTGGAGTCAGAGCTGAGCATGGGCAGGAGGGCAGGGAGGGATGCTGGCGGGAGCCCGGCTTCGGGAGAAGAGGCCGATGACAAAAATATCTACTCCCCAGGCATCAAAATGTCCACGGCACAGGCTGCCTCCAGTGCCAGCAGGTTCTCAAGGACAGGAAAGCCAGGCGGTGAGATGGCAGCTTGGATGCCTTCGAAAGTGTACACCATGGCTCAGGTAGGAGTTACGGGCAAGACGAAGGTGAAGGGCTCTGGTCGGCTCAGGTAAGTGACACTTCTGGCCTTAAAATCTCTGAAGAGGTGATGGAACTGAATTATTTGCTCAAGCTGACCATTGTACTCATCTTGTGCCACCTCTCCTGAGCTGTCCGTAGGCCTTGCAGCTAAGGGGTTAGGTCTCTCCCCCTTTTGCTTAGATAATGTTCCCATCGAACAGGGTTGCACAGGAAAGGCCTAAGGGCTTGCGTGAAACACACCCTTCGTTCGCCACAGACCCATTCAACCAAGATTCAGAGGTATTGCCATCCAGAGCCAACGCTTCTCACCTCCAAAGCACCACATAGATGGGGAGCAAGACATCCTGATCTGCATCCCAGATTATTTCGGTGTTACACGGGCCTCCCTGGGGAGTGCTCAGCAGGCATTGCCACTCATCGGTGGTCCTGGCAGGGCACTCAGCAGACCCAGACACCTTTCCCCACCCAGGTTCCACCACACAACACGCTCCAACCATGGAGCACACCAACAGCTCCCAGAATAGCTGGAAAGGAGGTGTCAAAATAAACCCCTAGCTAAACCCCTGCCGTGCTGGCATCAGGCTCGCAGCACGCCTTTCCTCTGCTGGGTGCACCAGGCTTGGCCAGGAGATGGGCAGGGCAGGGTGGGCAACAGAGGTACCTGCGTGCTAAAGGCATGGAGAAGCCTACGGCAGCAGCTTGCAGCGGGCAGCCCCGATGCCTAAGGGGATGCTCGGGTACTCTCAGGTTAAGGAGGGATTGAGCTTTTTTTGCACCCCCAAAGAAGTGTCTGGGGCATCTGAAAGAGCGAGGTAAAAATAAAGAGCACGAACCAGCCAGATTAGCCCTGTAGCACACTGCAAAGATAAAGCCCAGAAGTGCAGATATTTCCTAACGTGTCCCTCAGCTGTGAAAGCACAGCACCGTCCGCCTGGATGTATGGAGGTGGCTCAGGCAGTAGATTGAAAGAAATCCTTATGGGAAGGGTTTTTTTGGCCTCGGGAGGCCAGCCTTGTGCAAGTGAATGGATGCCACGTGCCCAACGAGCCCATTTGCCCGTATGAGCCTGTAACCTCCTCACACAGATGGTGAGCTGCACCTCTGGGAGATACTTTGGGACCCCCTCCCTGATGCAGGCAGCCAGCAAATGACTTACATGTGAGGGGGGACCTGACCCTTGTCCCCTCCGTGGTGGAAAGCCCCCAGGCTCCTCCCAGCTCCCCAAAATCAAAGGAAAAGCCTTCCCCAAAGCTCTCTGCATTCCTTTCGCAC
>NW_009603112.1:0-3603 GCF_000690535.1 Cariama cristata | reverse complement strand
CGTGGGTGTGGGGGCACACCCCCCCCCCCCCCCATCACACTGTGGGGCTTTGGGTGCTGCAGGACACAGTGGGGACCAGCAGCTGCCCGTGGGGTGGCACAATGTCACTGGGGTCCACACTGTCCCGGCCCTGAACAGGGCGCTGGGAGCAAGCATTGTTTTTGCATGGACCGGGAATGCAGACCTTGTGCTGGATGATCAGGATTATCCCTGAATTTCAGATGTTCCCAGCACAGAAAGGCTGCCCGCACGCTCACTGCATGGTCTGGGGTAAAAATACCCCTCCCTCACTACCAAAGCTCCCATGGGCGGACGGTGGGGGATGTGGCCTGCGGGATGGATTTCCTTTGGGTTTCCAAGGTCCTTTGTGGGACTACGCTGAAGGACAGAAGCTTTACAGACATTTCTAACACAGGCACTGCAGGTGGTGGTGGAGCCCAAGCAAAGCCTGGCTGACTTACAGACCTGATCAGCAGCATAAGACATCAGCAACAAGGGGTTAAACCAGCTAGCGGGTGCCAAACGGGAGAGACTGAAGGGGTTTCCAACCAAAAGCACCCTTTTTTCCATTGCCAGTGGGGTTTTCTCACATGTCTGCCCAGGGCACCCTTTTCTGCCTTTCGTAGTGCCTCTGCTCGTTGAATCCCAGAGAATAAATGAAGCGGGCACAAGGAAAGCACCATGCGGCTGCCTGAAGATAGCGTTTGAATCAGCCAGACACCAAAATGTGGATGTGACCAGAAGCCTTTGAGGGAAAGTTTCCCACGCGCAGGGTGAAAGGCTGCACGCCGAGATCAGAGCACCAGCCTGCGAACCCGGCCTCGCTCCACGCGTCCTCGCCTCGGGACGGGGCACAGGCGAGCCAGGTGCGAACGCCCGGGCAGGACGAGGGGCAGCCACGCTCCCGCATCCCGGCCCCTCCAGAAGAAAGGTCCTCCCTCCCACGCAGCCTCTCCAGCCAGGCCGAGCTCCCCTCCAACATCCAGCTGCGATCGCTTTCCTCACGAGAGGTGACAGCCCGGCTATATCCACCCTGGAGGATAAAGGAGAAGAGCTGGACGGCTTCCAGGGCCCCAGGTACCTCATTCAGAGCTGGCTTGGGCAGGTTCTTGCTGCAGTGGTTTGAGGCAGCTGCAAGCGAATCCTTTGAGCGGGTAAATTTGTCCCAGCTGAAAAGTGCCACCCAGCCAGGCCCAGCCACTGGCTCCTGGGGATTTTTTTCCGGGTCACCTGGCTCTGCAGGTGTCCTCTGCCCTCAGGGGTGGGAATGGAGAGGGGTGCAGCACGCTCTTCTCCTCCAGGCACCGGGAGCGGTCAGCCCAACTCGGCATCGGCGGGCAGGGTCTGACGTGTTGTGACTGACAGTAGGGACCCACTGCCTCATCCATCGGGGAGACCTGGGTTCCCTCCTGCTGAGATTTCACATCCAGCTCAGCCCAGGGGAGCAACATTGACCCGTCGGTTTCAGTCTTTTCAATGTGATGACTTGTAAACATTTCCCAGGTCACACAGACACAATGCAGGTCTGCTGAGGGTAGGATAGGCTTGCTCTCCTTGTCAGCTTGCACAGCCATCTGTAAAACAGCCCACAGTTCCTCACAAACCAAAAGCTGGTGGTGACTATCCAAGGGAAACAACTCCTTGGGTTCCTCACGGAGCAGCATCCACAGACGGCCCCTGCTCACCTTCTCATCTCACTGCTGCACTCCGCATTACTGAACAAGACGAACCAGCCCCTCCTCAAGTACTCGTCCTCTTTCCTCCACTCCGCCCTCTGCAGAGGCTGTGACTGTAGATCCACCTGTTGAGCTACCTAAGTCCGCCTTAAATAAAATCCAGATCCTTTGCCTTCACAAGAGCAGGACCAAGGCAGCCATAAACTCAGTGGTCTGTGTTAACGCGGGCGAGTCTTCCCCCAGACATCCAGGAACACCCTGTGCGTGGCCGGACGACTGACACGCGATACACTCACCTCCATGGTTGACGAGGAAACGGCACCACTTCCAAAGAGGTTTTCCTCCCCAAGACCCCAAAGCACATCACAAAAGATGCAAGGGTATCAAGATCCCTCACGAAGGGACGAGCGCGGTCAGAGCCGAAGAGCTCTTTGTTCAACATCGTCCAGGATGGTGAGGTCTTGCTGAGCCATCACTGGCAGCGGGTTACACACACGCTGTTCCCACTGCCAACACCAAGTCCGTTTCCACTCAAGGGCAGGCTCAAGAGCATTACTTTCCTCTTGGACTGTAAGCTCCACCGAGATCGCGTCTACTTGTGCCCATCCATCGCCCAGCACGGGGGGGCTCAGCTCCCAACAAGACAACGGCAGGGCTGGGACCATCACCGCGTTCCTCGGCACCGGAGCCTGGGAAGGAACGGAGGAGTCCTGGCCCCCTCGCTCCTGCCCATCAGACCACCCTCTTCTCACCGAGCAGGGAACTCGGGCCGAGCTCCAACGCCAGGGTTGTGGTGCCTACCTCCCATTCCTTTCAAGGGGCTTTAGGTACCTAGATGCTTTTGGAGGCTCTGGGCCCAAATCCAAGAGTCCGACCGGCGGGTTGCTGGTGCCCTGTAGCCTCCACAGGCAATGCCGGAGGGTCTGTTACACAATGCAAGAAAACCAGGATGCAAGGCAGAAGGAGAAGGCAAAGGAAATCAAGGTCAGAATTAAATTCTTTAATACAAAAAAAAAGTTTGTTTGTCGTCGTCGTCGTCGTTTTTTAAGATATATCTGTAATTTCTTTGTTTAAAAATAAATATGCACTAAGGAATATCTTGAAAAAATTCACTAGACACAATATGTAGTGTTAATATCTTTTTTCCCCGCAATTATTACAGATAAACAGTAGCACCAATAAATAAAATGATAACAAATATTAAAATTAAAAAGGAGAGAGATTCAAGATGTAGAATTTTCTATTTTTCCTGTTTCTTCTTTTTACATATATAAAAAAATCGTAGCGTCTATTTAATCCGAATCACACATATACATAAACATATATATATATATACAAACACATAGCCAAATATATATATAGTATGTAGATGTATATCTAACCCTTGTCTCAATAGGAATGTGTAGGGGTAGGTGTTAGAGAAATTAATTAAATAACTGCCCATAACATGCTACTGACTCTGCCAACAATTGGGGAGAGATGGGACGGGACAACAGGAAGGTTAAATTTATACACAACCAGTACAAATAAAAAAAAAAAAAAAAAAAAAGAGGAGGTACGGCTTATAAATAGTTGAAATTAAATATTAACAAAGAATACTGAAAAATCCCTACTCTTTAATTAAATTATCTGTTTAATTTCTAATTTAAAAAGGGATATTAAATAAGTATATAAAACACTTTCTCTTCCCTCCCCCCCATCGGAAGCCTCTGTCTTGCGCACGATGCAGCATGAGTATTATACATTGCAGATGCAAGCACCCACCCGTGTGTTTTTCCTCCTTCTGAAAGCCATCAGTCGGACGGGGAGTTCCTAGTGGTTAGTAGTCGCTTGTTGTGAGTCTGTTTTTAGACTGTCTTGTCTTTTTGGAAGCTTTCCGTGTTGTACATTATCAGGCGTTGAAAATTCAATTGCAGATGATGTTTGG
>NW_009603111.1:1832-5761 GCF_000690535.1 Cariama cristata | reverse complement strand
CTGCTGCCGGAGCTACGCGAAGGGTAAGGTCTTCTCAAAACAGGTGCAAAACCAGAGAGGTCCACTGTATTTTTCCTTCGTTAAGGAACAACTGAAAAGGCTGCGAACAAATTTATCTCGGGTCTGCACCTCTTTCTTCTCCGTTGGCGCTTTCGATCTTTTGCTTGTCGGTGTGGGCTGGTTGCCTTCACCGCCGTTTCATCCACACGGAATACGGGACTAAGTGTTGTGTTGTTTTCTTTGGTAAACTAATTAGATTTCTAACCGATTATGTCTTTGTAATGTCATGTGAAAACGTGAACGTATCTGCCCGCATTAGAAACACTGCAATAGAAAAGCTTTAGAAATAATATAAATACCTTGATTTACGTTCACAGCCCCATTTCCAGGTCTCTCTGCACACCAGGCAGCAAGTCGGTGTTTGCAAAAATTATTGCGATTATCTTTAAAAACCAAACCTCTTTCTTGTAAAAGTTTAAAGGGGATTACACTGATTGTTGCCCAGAGGTATTTTATTTACTTTAGTTTTCAGCAACAGTTTTTTGGACCATGAGGTTTGGGTGACTCCTGGGTTTCCCGCCAGCGCAGCACCCAGAAGGCGCATCCTGACCGCACCGGCGTGAAGGGTGACGCGGCCCAGCCCCAGCGCGTAACAAACGCGATCTTGGCGCGGGAACCATCGCGTTTTGGCTACGCATTTGTACACACCTCCCCTAGGTCCTGTGTTTCTGCATAGCGGATTTTCCCTGTGTGTATTTGATGGGAAATCTGACTGAAGAAATTCATTCAGAGTGAACTCTCTCATTTCCACAGCTGAAATTTTGTCATTTTTTTTTCCGTAGGCCCAGGATTTTGTCCGAAGCAGACGTTAAGCTCCTAAACCAGAAATTCCTCCTTCAAGGGGCACCCAAGGAAATGAGGTTTTTAGGTGTGTGCATTTCTACATACTGTGTGTCATGCAAAGTCATTCTAGTTCTAAATCTGGTTATACACCAACACAGCAAAACCAAAACTGCGTGTGAACCAGCCTTAGTCCTGTATTTCGGTAGGTGAGCAGGTATTTATACTAACCCAGTCTGTCTGTATCCTTGGGTAATTCAGACTTTTCCAGTAATCGGGGAAGACTTCCTCGTTTCAGTGGGATTTCGATGGGATGGCAAGTGGGAAATCCTGCTGATAAATATAAACCGATAGGCTCTTCTGCCAGTTTTCATGATTGTCTTGACTCTGTAGTAGGAATAATGATTCATTTTTTTTTTTTTTTTCTTGCCACTAAAATGCATCCAGATCTGACCGTGCCTTAACAAGAAAACACCAAGAAGAAAAGCACATGGGACCTTTATTTATTGTAAGTTAAAGGAAATAGCCAATTAAAGGACCATTTTTCAGCCCTCGCTCAAGACAAGCTCATGTAGACTTAATGTGAGTTTTATTTTGTGTTGGTCATAAATATCACAGTAGAAAAGAATAATGAGATTTTTTTTTCCTTTGGTTTACAGTTATAATGCACACAGAGTATTTCACAAATGATTTCAGTCTAAACTGTACTATTATATTTAAGAGAACATTACCTGGTAAAACTCTGTGAGCCAGATTAACAGCAATTTAATCACAATAAAACACTTGAAATAATAATGTCTTCTAAATACCATCAAATGAGAGCATTGCAAAAAGGATTATTTAGAAACCTTTCCTCTTCTCTGCTAGAAATCTTTGACTTGGTTCATTGTCTCGGGTTTTTTGCCATTATCAGCCACAATTACATAGGGACATCAGTGGGACTTCAGCGTGTGGTTGAAATGCTTTTCAAAATCAAGGTCTAATTTTTCTCAATTTAGATCTTCAGTCATTTATGTGCATCAATTTTATTTAATTTTTTAAAAAAAATTACATGGTATTTGAATGCAATTAAAAGTTTTAATAACTTGTTCTTGCTGTCGTTGTCTAGCTGGGCTGTCACAGAAACGGCCGCTCCCAGCACGTGAAAGCCGGGATCTGAGACGCCTGGAAGGGCTGCTTGGCTGAGGACAACAGCATCAGGTATTATTCTAGTTAAGAAGTGCTGCACTTTGGAGAATATTAATTAAATTGCATTTTACCGTGGAATTGAACGAATTAAAGGACTGTGAGTTTTATCACAGGCGAGCAGAGCTGACTTGACTGTCTCTTCTGCAAGTTGGGAACAGACCTTGTGGGCATTATTCTCAGCTTTGTGCAAAAGTTTTTTGCCGTGGTTTTCAAAAGGTTCTTTTGCCCCCCAATGGCCAAAATACAGCTTACAAGATTCTTTTTAAAGTTTGAAAAGGTAGAAGCTAAAGGATAAGCACAGAAATTTTTGAGTAACATTAGGGGTGGGAGGACAGGAGAAGTTGGTTCCTGATCCTTTAAAATCGTGGACCAAGGTTTGCCCTTCGAAAACTCAGTACCGTGCTCTGGGACTCTCTTCACCGCTGCATCTGGGAATGGTATTTTTCTTTCTTTCTGTAATCCGTGGAGCACTGATCACCTCTAAGACTGTTGATAAAATGATTGCAGCTAAAGAAAAAATACACACAGTCCCACATCCCAAATTACGGAAATAATATGTTTTAAAAATCGCATTTAACCTAATTTTTAGTTGGTTGTAAATGGAAACCACTCTGGCAGTGCTCCTCAGCGTTGCCTGCTGGGTTTTCTCAGAAGTGATCTCTGGGCTCTGAGTGACTCCAAAAATTTGCTCCGTGTAACACTGTCCAGAAAAAAAAAAAAATTAAATACCACTCTTTGTGAGGAGTTACAACTTCTGTTTCTGTACCTGTGTGTGATATCAAATTTGTCAGCAGCGAGCGGAAAAGCAGCTCGCGCAGCTGCATCCCACCTTTTCCTGGCACCGGCAGCACTTGCATTTCTGATAATCTTTGGTTTTTAGCAAGCGTTCTCTTCGGCGCAGCGCGGCCGCTGGCTTTACAGATGCTCTTGTTGGTTGCAGGAAAGCACCAATGGACTGTGGACGCTTAGCTGAGAGCAGCGAGGAGATCTCCATCCCAGGCGCAGAGCCCGATTCCCTGTTGCCTTCTGCCGCCGGCAGCAATTCCTGCCCACCCTCGGCAGCCAGGCGGCGGGCCGGGGTTTTTTCCCACCCGCCGCTGCTAATGCCGCCCGAGAGCGCAGTCGGGTTCAAACCCTGCGCCATGCCTTCCTCGAGCTGCAGAAGACTCTCCCCTCTGTGCCGCCCGACACCAAGCTCTCCAAGCTGGATGTGCTCCTCCTGGCCACCACCTATATCGCACACCTCACTCGCAGCCTTCAGGATGAGGAAGAGGCACCGGGAGAGGGCTTGGGTAACCTCCGAGGGGATGGATACCTCCACCCCGTCAAGGTAGGAGAGCTGAGGGGCAACTACCATCTTCTCTCAGTGAAGATGTATATTGGTCTTAGATGAAACGAAAGTTTTCAAGCTTATTTACCTTGCTAGAGTTAATATGTGACAAGACTGCCTAGACTAACCATTGCATCTAGGTGCTAGGGGCCTGATGGAAATGTCCTGGAGCTTCATCCTTCCAGCTTCAGGGACTTTGCACAAAAATATCAAATATAGTGTAGCTCCTAACCTAGTAGGACTTGGTCCCTTGGAAGTGAAGGTGGAGGGCAGCTTTGCCGTGCTAGAGTGAATATTTGACAAGACTGCCTAGACTAACCATTGCATCTAGGTGCTAGGGGCCTGATGGAAATGTCCTGGAGCTTCATCCTTCCAGCTTCAGGGACTTTGCACAAAAATATCAAATATAGTGTAGCTCCTAACCTAGTAGGACTTGGTCCCTTGGAAGTGAAGGTGGAGGGCAGCACCAGAGGAGTACCAGCACCTCCTTGGTCCCTGCGTGGAGACCTTGGTGATCCCCCGCCAAACCCATCAGAACCTGCTGTAGGGGATGTGTGTGGGTGAGGTGATG
>NW_009603111.1:620-1525 GCF_000690535.1 Cariama cristata | reverse complement strand
GAGTTATAGCACTGGGGAGTTTTCTTTTTCTTTGTTTTTTTTTTTTTTTTAAGAGTCTGATGAATTCAGAATGATTTAATTGAGTTTAATTTGTGAAGTAATCTCTAATTCCCATAAAGTGACTGATTCACAGAGGGTTTTTTGTTCATGGTGTCGGTTGCTGTAAAAAGCGTGATGTGAACGTAGGTTTCTGAGGCCATTTAAATGATTAGCAGGCTCATTAAGAAAGCAAAACCTTTGTATCAATTAGAAGATGGCTGTAATTTAAGAAAAGAAAAAAAAAAGTTCTGCTGGATTTCAAAATAAGTTTGAAGGAGCTTCTGTTAGTTCCCTTGGTCAGAGTAAAGGACACAGATCTCTTAGGGTTCTTTTTATCAGCTGCCAACTATCACTGGCACAAAAATACTTTTACGTAGTTATTACAACAGTTCAGTGATCCAGATGCACCTTTCCCAGGCTACTGGAATACAGCAATACTGGATTCATTTAAGCAATTATTTTTTTACAATCTTAACTTACGTGTCCCTTACCTGTATTTAGTTTTGAGATTCTATCAGTCTAACCGATCTTTCTAATATTCCTGGTAGTAAATTAATTTTTTTAGTTGGCAGTAGAACGAAAGTGTCAGACAAAACATAGTACGTGCTTCAAAAAACCCCAAAGTGCAGGATATGAGACAACCAGTGCAGATAACGACTTTAACTACATTCATATATCAAGCACAGTAAATATAAATAGTGAGGAAAGTAAAATATCCAAGTACAGTTGCGTGTACGTAGAATAAAAAATATAGTTAATGATTGTAAACTCGGATGCCTTATTGGTGACAAATTCATGACCTAAATACTGAATGAGACCATACGGTCTTGCCGAGTGAGAATAGGCGGGTTCTTTCTGTCTTTAAG
>NW_009603111.1:0-295 GCF_000690535.1 Cariama cristata | reverse complement strand
GTCGTGGCTGACGACCGCCAAGGAGCAATGCTATGAAATTCCCTTTAACACCCAGCTGTCAGCAGCCCCCGAGCTGCGGTCGGTATTGCGGGGGCCGGCCGGCGCGAATGGGTACGCACACAGGGCTGCAATCTCTGCGGGTGTTGGTGTATCCCCGTAAAGATACCGTAATGCCACCATAAAGAGGAGGAACGCTTTGGTTTATTCTGCCAACAGAGCACCTGCTATACAAACGGTGGTAGGACGAGTGGTCAGCATGGCCTGCGCCTGTCTCTTGGGTCACGGCGGGGTTTGT